>NW_015151981.1:126986-134389 GCF_000732505.1 Cyprinodon variegatus | reverse complement strand
AGAAAAGGAATTAACTCTGTGGTCGAGGATCTACCTATGGAGTGATTTTTTGAGGAATGGCAGTGAAGCTTTCCATTGGTGCACACACTGGAGAAAACAAAGCAAAGATTAATGGTTTAATATAAATGCTGCTACTGTATGTTAGTTGCTTTAAAAACAGGAGTAACTTTATTAGTCAGGTTTCTTTTTACTCACCAGTGTTTAGAATTATAGTTGACAGAGGCTCCTGCATCTAAATAGTCTCCATCATGGTAACAGGAACATTCCTCTTTGGGTACACAAACGTCTTTTTCATTTAGATAGAGGCCATCAGGGCAGAAACAGCCGACCACAGGCAGGAAGTGTGCAGTACAGCTGTTCTGGTCCTCATTCAGTGAACTACAAGTCAGCTGACATCTTCGATGATTGTAAGTAAAGATCTGGGTTGACGGACAGCTCTCTGTGTGTTTCTCTGTTTTGGGGGTAGTATGGCCATAGTTAGCAGACTGTATGATTGTATGATTTACAAATTACAGTTAGAGGTTTAGTTTGGGTTATTTTAGAGTCAGGTTCTGTGAAGCTACAGGTAACAGATATCTTTACTTTTCTGCAGCAAAAAAGTGTCATATCACTGTGATATTTTATGAGAGCTTATTGAAAAAATTAAGTAATCAGTAGTTAATTATCAGTAGTTGAAAATTACCAATGGCATCTGATAGTGAGTCTGAGTCTGGTGAATCGATGCAGGAGGCTCCAAAAAAAAACAAACTTTTCTACACATAAAAGTGCAGCTAAACTAACATTATCATTTAATGAAACTGACTGATTTAGTAGAAAATATTTGTTATAAAAAATGTAATATTAGAGTAAATATATGTATATATGCATTAGGTATAGGCTATGTAATGTGTTCTTTAAATAAGAAGCCATTAGAACTCTCCTCAGCCAACATATTATGGTTTGACCAGGACAACCCCGCGCTGCAACTTTTACATTTATTTTGCTGCAAACTAAAAATGTCAGGTTTTCAGAAGAAAAAAAGAGAAAAAGGGAAGATGAAACCAAGGGCTTGATGGATTTTAGGAGTAAATGTTAAAAATAAACTGAGGATGAGTCAGGAACAGTTCCAGGAATGGAACTGCAGAAGAATGATTCCCATTCAGGGCCAGCTAAGAAGCAATGAGTTTACCAAAGAATTTTAAATTATAGCATTCGATGGCTAGTGTAAGGGAGAAACACATTTTCTTTTACATAAATACTTGAGCTTAGTGCCAAAAAAGCAGAAAAATGGCAGAGGACCAGGTGCAGGGAGAAAGACGGAGCGGATCAGCAGTTTGCAGCGCGTGTTTGAGGAGGGTGACAGAGAGAACCATCCCTATAGATAACAGAGACAGTGCAGGTGGAGGGGCCTACTGCCCGATCGAGAGAGTCTGAGCATAGCGGCTCAGAGACGGATCACAACGTTAATTTCAATAATCCTTCGCTGTGGCCAACAGAAGTGACTGATTCTGATCGAGTGAATGTTTGTAGTTAGCCTTGTGAGGCCATCCTGATCTCGCGAACTTTCAAGATTTCACTCGCTAATCAGTCTGGAGACTCTCCGTTAAGGAACATTTGGAGCCGTTCACCAAACGAACGTCCAATCAGCGTTGGCTTTGAGGCGGGTTGAGGTGTGACGCAACGAGAAGCGCGACAGTTCAGTCTAAAGAACATGGCGGCTTCAGCCGATGAAACTAGCGTTAGCGTAGCTATCAAGCAAGATTTATCGGAATTACAGAGTATTTCTTCACTGAAAGAAGAGCAAAACACTGCTCTGGAGGCTTTTCTCAGAGGAAAAGATGTTTTTGCTCCTCTCCCGACTGGTTTCGGCAAGACTAGAGTGGCTTGTGGTTGTGTTTTCGTCGTCGCTCTGCTACTACGTCATATGCTCCATTGATCTGATTGGTTTATTTGGCCCGTCTATCACCAACATAGGCCAATCAGCTAACCAGTATTTTCACCCCTTCCCAAAATTACTTCAACGGAAGGTTTCCAGATAAACTACCAGCAGATTCAGGGGGCAGAGAATTCACAAAGTATCTAACCTGGGGGGTGTGGTAGGTTTAGAGGGGAGGCCCAAAAAGACTGTGCTGTCCCGGGCCTTGCAACAACCCCCTGATAATAATGTCTAACCCTAACTGTCTTAAAGAGATAATTTCAGCTAAAAGAGATGGTTTATGTCTGACTTCCTTTCAGCATTTTTGTAATTTGATTTTGTCTTACTCAAAGAATTTCACTGTAATATGACCTCCAAGGAATCATCCATTAAAAAAATAATCTGGTGTAACCCTTTAACTTAAAACTTTGTTATTAAACTAATCAAACTTAAAAAGTCAACATTTGTTAGGGCCTCATGAAAACCAGAAAGTTCTTCTTACCACATTCATTTTCAAAATCTGTTACAAACTTTCCACGTGCTGCACAGGCTCGACCGTAAGAGGTAAAGACTGCGCATAAGCAGTCCTCACTTTTCTCACAGCTGCAGGTGGAATAAAGGCAGCGCTGTAAACATAAATTATAATTATAAGTTCTTCCAAGATATTAGACTCAAACTATTTAACTTAGAAATCTGAGAGCAAATGTTTTGTTGTACCTTGTAGTAGGTCTCAGGATCCACATCTGAATGGCATATTGCAAATGAGCCGTTTGGATTTCGTAGCATTTCACACCAGTCTTTAGCATATTTCTCTACAATCATAAACAGAAAACAATGTTTTTGTTTTTTTACTTTTAATAAATTTACCTAAAGCAAACACTTTGATAGAAGTCTAACACAATTCATCCAGAACTAAAGGAGACTATATGACCTAAAAAGAAAAAGTTATTTACCAATACTCATACTGTTGGAACATGGATCACTGTGTCTTTCTTCGCCTCCAGAGCATGACATGTTTGCCTTCCAGGAGTTACTGAACGTCAATGCCGTGCCCTCCACGATGCCCTGAGGAGTCTTCATGTCATCGTTGGAGACCATGTTGAAGCTTCCACATAAACCTGAGGAACATGTTTAGAACAACAGCTTAAACACAGAGCTATGCAAAACAAACTAGCTGTTAACTTTTTTTTATCCAAGACATATATAGTTTTTCCATCATTACATTTTAGTCTCTTGACATGAGTTCAGGTTAAGCCATTTCTGTAATTTAACAAAAAAGAAGGTGACAGAAATACAATCAATTTTAAGAACATTTCTAGAAGCTTAAGCTCCTGCTGTTCTTTTTTCTCTTCAACTTTCTCGTCAGGTTCAGTTCGGGGCTGGAGCTGGGCTCCTGTAGTCCCTCACAAGTTTGACGTATTTAGGCTCAAATTTCAGAGCTTAAAAAGAGGCTGGCTGCTCAGCTTGGGTTCAAATGATGCAGTTGTTTGTCCTTTTTTTTATCACTGTCTCTGCTGTCCTTGGCTGCTGTCTTGCCATTTTGGACGATAGACTTGTATTGTTCAATCTGCTAATAATTTTTGTGCTAGTGCTATGGCATGACGTTTCGCCCAGCTCCACAACACTGCAAAAACTATCTAGAAATATGTAAAAAATTCTTAAGTGAAGTGTATTTACCCTTAGTTTGAGCAGATAAATAACATGATCTGCCTATGGAATAGTATTTTACTCTTAATTCAATTCAATTAAGTTTATTTTTATAGCTCCAATTCCCATCATGCCATCTCAAGGCACTTTCGAGTTCAACCAGATCATACAGTCAAATTGATTTAAAGTTTTCTATCTATGGAAAACCAGTTGATTGCATCGACTCATTCACTCTTCAGCAATCCCTCACACTAAGCTCGCTTGTAGCGACAGTGGGGAGGAAAAACTCCCTTTGAACAGGAAGAAACCTCCAGCAGAACCAGGCTCAGTGTGAGCGGCCATCTGCTGAGGCCCACTGGGCCCCAGATGTCTGATATCAATGGTTAAGATATGCCGATACCAATGCCATGTGAATAATAGTATCAGTCTTTAGTTTTCATTAATGGTTTCAGGTTTTTTTTTCAGCAAAGGAATTAAATTTCTGTATAGTTTAGAGCAAAAGTTGGCTTGTATTAAAAAAGAAAACTAAAACTCACCACGTGTCTTTCCTTTGTAACCGCTCTCCAGACTGATATAGACTTGCATGACAGGGAGACGCTGGATCTGAATTTGCAGACCAAACTTGGCGTAGAGCAAGATATGAAAGGATGAAGCATGAAATATTCGGATGTCCCCTGTAAAGAAAAGAATAGAAATCCTCTGATGTTAAGCTGAAATACTGAGAGGAAAATCCTGAATGAAAAATATATTCCTGTCAGACGCACCTGAGTAGTACGGCAAACTGACTTCATCCCTATTTTGTTTAACTTTACCATCAGATGTAAAAACTATTACCTGGAGAAACACAGAATAATTCATAATGAGCCACGAATATTTGAGTAAATTTGTTAGATTAAAATAAAAATGTTATTCCAGATGTATTTTACTTACATGATCTCTGTCCAGATGGATTTTAAGAGTCTTCAGACAAGTGTCATACTTATCTTGGTCACACGGTCCCAGCTGTGCCCGGATTGTAAAGTTTGGACTTACTCCATCCTAAATTCAATTTAAAGTTTCGGCACAGGGAAATCATAGATTTTATTTGCATCTCTACATGATTATGTTTTCTCACCAGTGAATTTTGACTTTTTTTTTTTTTTTTTACCTTGCTTTCCACCTTAGCCAGGGTATAAAAACAGTTTCCATGAAATGTATAGGTTCTACCAGCGAAGGTTGTAAAATATGAACCTTCTTCAACTGAACAGGTAGCAGGTGTTTCCGAACTCTCACACTCCCACCTCCCCTCTAAACAGGTACTGAAAAATACAAATTGAATAACAACGCTTTCTAAGTAGTTCATTCATGCAGAATCTATTCATATTATGCAAGTTATAAGTACAAACACTGATCAAATTTATTGGGATTAATTAGGATAGATCAAGCCTGTAAATATTTTCAAATTTAACATCTCTTTTCATAATTTGCTTCTTTCTTTGTTCTTTGTTTCTTGAGCGGCCAATAACAGCATGTCAACTGATGTGCTATCTTTTCCTAAACAGTAAAACACGCTGAAGGTTCTCTCTGAATCTGTGTGACGCCCCTAAAGGGACGCTGAGTGTGCGGAGTGGAAGAGGTTAACCGGGGCCAGACAGATGGGGAGCTTTCTACAACACATTTGTTTAAGAAACAAGAAACAAACACCAAACCACAGAGCAGACAAGGTCTCAAAAGTATGTAAGCATGTGCATTAAAAAAAATGCTAAACCAGCTTTAAGCTAAATTGCATTAAAAAGTATTTAGGTGTTGACTATCACAGCCTTTGTTGCAATAATCATTTCAGTGTTTACATTACCAATCCTGCTACGTGACCTCGTAATTTTAACAAACCCCAAGTATTGATGTAAAAAACACATTTGGCACAGTTTGGTGACATTTTTGGATAAATGTGCCAAAATGGCCCCTCCGCCTAAGAAATTTCTCACTAATACCATTCTAAAATAAATATGATTCATCTGATTGAGTCCAAATTTGGTATATTTTTACACAACATTTAGATTTAAAAGTCTGTACTACTTTTTTGTGCTATAAATAATATTTTGGTAGTGTTTTGCAATGTTTATTTCAAAGAAAATTTTGGCGAGGTTCAAAAAATGCAAAATATTTTGTATTTTGTCCCTAATATTTCAGGCAGGGTCAAAGCTACAATGGTGCTGACACCAGAAAACCATTCTATGACATCTTACCTTTACAGACGTACCAAAAGTTTCTTCTTAAATCTAATAGCTGTGAGGCTATAAGTTATTTACTTTTGTGTGTTTTTGTCAGGCAGAAATTTATTTACACCCCCTGAGGGTGTAAGAGGTTGTGGATTTAAAGACATTTCAATTAGTGCAAAAATTTACAGGGAGGAATATAAAAAAAAGTCTAATCCACCAAAACTTTCACTACCCCCATGCAGTACCTCCATGGACCCCCTATGGGTTACGGACCCCCTGTTGAAGACCTTTGCCTTAAATTGTTAAAGTATCAACAAGTGACGTGCAAGAATCATTTGAATGTTTCTTCTGTCTTTTTTTTTTATAAGTTAGTATAATCACTAGAATTATTCAAGCCAGATTTTTTTGGTGCTCCCCAAAAGCTTTGGTGCCCTACATGCAGTGCGTGATGTGAGTGAGCATAGCACCAGCAGGGGTCAGATAAACCATTGTGCAATTGGTGAACCACATAAATGGAAAGGAGAGGTCAGACTGAGTATGACGCAATTTTTACGTTAACCTCTGTGTGATTACTCTCTTCATTCAAATGCCGTTCCGTCCCCCGCTCTCTAATTATCATTTATCTTAATTACCTGCTACCTCTGCTCTATATACAGTTCAGCCCAGCTATCGGGGCCAGATCATTATTTGTTTGTATTCGTGTTAATTATTTGTGTATTCTTAGTTTATTCGTGTCATGTTTTCATGTCAGTTATTCATGTTTGTTTCATTAGTTTTTCTTAAGTTCCTGGTTCATGTCCTGACTCTTGGAGACCAGTGGAATTAGAGGGTTTATTGTTTTGTCTCCTGATTGTGTCCCGTCTTATCTCCGCTAAGGCCTCAGGGTTTTGGTTCGGAACGCCGGAAAGGTCAATTCCCGTAAGCCTGGCTCCAAGGTGAAGACCAGTTTAAAGTTCCACATTTATCCTGGTACCAAGTCTTGTCTCTGTTCCTCTCTACCACTGCCTGTCTCCATCGGAGCATGTCTGTCTGAGCTCGCTGCTTGACTCAGACTCTGAACCTTTCTTCATGCTCTAAGGATTCCTGGAACCCTGGATCTGTCTGTTCCTGCTTGGATTGGAACCGCTGGTAAGGCTATGTACTCCCGGATCTCGGAACTGTCCAGTTCTGAACCATTTCTGACCTGGATCTGTCTACTGAGAGGATGGACTGAACTGTTAAACCAGAGTGTGCGGTGCTCCTGCAGCCACTGCGGTCCGCTTATCCTCAGCAGCCCGCAACCGTTCTGTTCTATTATTTTCTGTCATGAAACGTTTTAAAACTCCCCATCACCTCACTCGCCGTGAATACTGGGTCCATCTGTCCAGTTTATGACACTGTGGACATATTCAGGTCTATTAGGAAGTCTGCTTTTAATTCAGTATGCCTCACGTGATTAATTGAAGGTGATAATTCAGCACCAGTGGTATAAAACACATTACCATGAAGCAGGCTAGCAACAAAATCAAAAATTGTGGATGATTAGAGCTGGTATACAGTGGAAACAGATTACTGAAAAACCCTCACTTAAAAAAACTATAGAAAAAAAAACAATGGGCTGCCAAAAAAATAAAAGTAACAAATCTTAAATTTTAAATCATGTTTGCTTCTCAATTTCAAAAAAA
>NW_015151981.1:124037-125376 GCF_000732505.1 Cyprinodon variegatus | reverse complement strand
ACCGTTCCTGGGGACAAACATAAAGGTAATTTGGTGTGTTGGGGAATCAGTAACGACCAAATACACATTTCCTAGGTGAGGAGAACTAACCAGGAGGGCAGAAGCAGCCATCGATTTTGTGCTCCTCACACACTGATCTTGTGTGTGCCTGTGTGCATGTATCCATGCAAGGAAAAACACTTTCTTCATATATCATGTTGTGGGGACAATGTTTACCTGGAAAGATAAAAGGTGGGATAAATTAAGGTGGTACTTCATATGTTTCCAAAATAAATATCAATGGGGAATATTGTTTAATGAAATTTGATTATGGCAAATTGTAGCCTGTATGTTATCAACATAAAAAAAGCTTAAAAAAATAATTCAATTCAGTTTATTTCTATAGCGCCAATCCACATCATATATCATATCAAGGCACTTTCCAGTTCACCAGTTCATCCAGTCAGATTGATTCAAAGTTTTCTATCTAAGGAAAACCAATTAATTGCATCGACTCATTGACTCTTCAGCAATCCCTCACACTAAGCATGCTTGTAGCGACAGTGGAGAGGAAAAACTCTCCAATGGAGTGGATAATTAGGCCAATTATATGGCAGGTAATGGTATTTATGTGCTTGATTTGACAAGTTTTCTCACTTTAAAGGTAGTAAGGAAACTTTTTGGGCATTTAAAGTGTTTGTAAAGTTTCATTCTGGAAATCTAAATGTACCTACCGAATGGACTTGCTTATCAATTAAGCATCTTGGTCGCCTAAATCTCTAAGAGATGTTATGCCACATGCAAAAAGGTGTGAACTGGTTTGAAACAGACTGGGGCATCTGGATTCCTACTTTGTTTTTAAAGCTAAAATTTAAGCCCTGGCTTATCAAGTTATTTTTACTCCTCTTAAACGTAATTGGCTTCCTCTTGTCCTCTTTCCAACATCTATCTTCTCTGTCTACAGTAAAAAAATCTGAACCCTCTAAAGACCACCCCTTATCTTTATGGTGATGGTGAAACTCTGAGTCTTTTCCTCAGAAGTGTCTCCCCTGTTCTGAGCCATGCCTCTGGTTATTTAACCTGACAAAATTTAAAATATTAATTAACTTTGGATAAAAATTGCTGTAGTTTTCACATTTTGTATCCAAAACATTTCTCACCATACTATTAATTTGATGAGTTATTAAGCAGGTGGTTGTGTATATGTAGTTACAAATTTTACAAAAAAAAAATACCACATAAGAAGTGGAACATGAAGCTTACCACAAAAATCTGGTCTCCTCCAGTTTGGAGGCTGTCCTCCTGCATGGGAACACTGACGAGAAAACTCAGACATTGTGCTGCAGAGACATGATTCATT
>NW_015151981.1:119048-120924 GCF_000732505.1 Cyprinodon variegatus | reverse complement strand
CATCTCTCTCATTTTAAACCTGAATAAGTTCAGAATTCTCCTTTGTGGACATCGATTACCTCAAAGTTTCTGAGTAGGTATAAGTAAAAAAGGTAAAAGTAAAAAGTTTTAAGTAGTTACATTTTCTACAGCATTGATGTCATGATGTAAAATGTGTAGGTACTTAAACCTTAAATACTCTAACTTATTTACTCAAAACTTGGAGGTTTCCACAAAACATTTGGGTTTTCTGAGCTATTTGGGTTTTTTGTTGACAACAGGTTCTTGTGGATTGTTTAACAAAATAATTCAAAAATAAACTTAAAAAAAAACATGAAAAACAATTGTTGAGTACTTTTATACAATATTTTTAAATATTTTATACAATGGAATTACTTTTGTAAATTATGGATTAAAAGCATAGATCAGCAAACTCTTAGCAGTTATTTCTAGGAGTCCCTGGTTTATAAACTCACTAATAGTAGATATTTTCAATGTTCAGAGTAAGAATAAGGACAATGTTCTTTGTATCATGTTGCTCAAACAAATTTCTGTTGGCAAAGAAAGCAGATGTAAAATACAGATGTCATGAGATCTATTACTTTCTACCTGCGGTCTCAGTTTGAAGTACATAACCCAAAGCCCTAGGCTTGTAAAAGGTGTTTGCATTCATTGTTTGGCTAAAGGGAAGGATTTGAACAGGAACAAACCTCAGCAGTGGGCTGGTAAACAGGGAGCGGTTTATTTGGAACAATTTTGAGATTCAGACAACTTAATCTACTAACTGCAACAACCATTTTAGTAAGCAACATATTTTAGTAGTAATTAAGCTAAGAACCATCATCCAGCTGTGTTATGAGTTAAATTTTGTAAATGATAAAACATGAACTTTCTGATTTAAAAAAAAGTGTGCACCTATTCAATAATTGAAGCAAGATTTGGATAGATTAGCCAATAATTGTATTTATTTGTATAACTCTAAAGTATCCTGTCTGGCAGTGCAGTGCTCAGAGCTGTTTCTAAATGCAAAGGAGAGGGGAAAAGATTTCTTTTCACCATGGAGCGTTACTCCTTTCACTATAATCTCTCACTTGACATATATATGCATGTGAAAAACAAAACTTTATAAATAAAATTCCTGTGGAATTTATCACAATGCA
Organism: Cyprinodon variegatus; assembly: GCF_000732505.1. NCBI lineage: Eukaryota > Metazoa > Chordata > Actinopteri > Cyprinodontiformes > Cyprinodontidae > Cyprinodon > Cyprinodon variegatus. The sequence goes on along the minus strand of NW_015151981.1, from coordinate 119,785 downwards.
ATGAACATGGACACAGACAGAAAGGAAGAGAAAGTGAAATAAAAGATGACCTCAGGAGATAAAAGCAGGATACAGAAGCAGACATTCAAAATGGCTCTTCCATTTCAAAATCCTGCCTAATGGCAACAAAATCCCCTCTAACTTCCAGCCACTGGCCTTCATGCATATTTTTTTCCTCTGACTCCGCCCTTTCACTGAATTACAGGGTCTGACCAGGAGATGACGCTTCTCTTTAGATCTTAATGTCCACAAATAATGACAGAAAAAATATTTTAGATGTTTAATTAAAAAGGAATTGTAGGGGACTAGCCAAGGGGAGTGGGAAAATTTTGAATGGCTATTGCTGTACGAGGCCATCTTAAAATTCTGCTGCTTTGTCGGGTTCATAAAATGTAGGTTTATTCTTAAGAAGAACTGAAATAAAGACTTATGGATACAATTCCTGCAGGAAGGAGAGACAGTTGAACCCTAGACTCAAACGCACTGTCTCCCACTGGACCTCCTCTGCAGAGCGTTTATTAACAGAACATGATGCATGGTTACAAACAGAGTATTGTTCTGACAGAACAACTGATCAGTTCATGAAGACAGAATGCTCCATCAGAATGACAAGGCAGGATGGTCTCCTGACTGGATCATGAGACAGGAGTGGAGCATCACCTTGCAAAAATGTTTCATAAGCACACATTAATTTTATAGTCATCTTTGAATAATCCTAACACAGTGCTTCCACATAT
>NW_015151981.1:111902-113634 GCF_000732505.1 Cyprinodon variegatus | reverse complement strand
GACGGCTGTCGACAGATTCATGGCCTTGGTCCCACACGGTCCTGGACAATTGGATCTTGACTCCCGGCTTTCAGCACCAGAAATGTCGGATTCATAAAATGTAGGTTTTTTCTTAAGAAGAACTGAAATACAAACTTATGGATACAATTCCTGCAGGAAGTTGAACCCCAGACTCAAATGCACTGTTTCCCACTGGACCTCCTCTGCAGAGCGTTTATTAACAGAACATGACGCATGGTTACAAACAGAGTATTGTTCTGACAGAACAATTGATCAGTTCATGGAGACGGATTGCTCCATCAGAATGACAAGGCAGGATGGTCTCCTGACTGGATCATGAGACAGGAGTAGAGCATCCCCTTGCAAAAATGTTTCATAGGCACACATTACTTTTATAATCATCATTGGATAAACCTGACATGCTCCATCTGCAGAAAGAAAGAGAGAAACCACAGCGACAAACAGCTGTATATAATGACATCACTGAAAGAAGGAATGTATGTGTATTTGGTGGCAATAGCAACTATATCTAAAGGATATCTATAAGTACCTAAGAATGGAATAACTCCACTGAAGCAGTGAGGTGGGTGTCTGCACTAAGCATAAACATCCAGATCAGATTAGCAGACCTGGCCATGCAGTACATTGGTGCAACTTCCTCTGCCCTTAAACATCTTTTTAGAAGAGTTTTTAGAAGGGCCATCCCAGGAGACGGGATCTAACATGTCAGAAAGTAAAAGCTGGGACAGTAAAATCAGGGCCCAGGCTGTCATGACAAAGCAAAGGGGGATTCTCCCCACAGCCCAGTGATGCACCTGCACTGTCAAGACCAGGGAGTGGTACCATGATGGACAGGGAGGAGTCAAGGAAGGAGGAGGCACAAATGTTCTCATGAAGAGTCAACTAGCGGCAGATCCATGAGAAGACCCACACAGAAGCCCACAGAAAGCAAAATCAGAAAAGTGCAATCCCAAACCCTAGTTATTATTATTGCATATTATATGTTCTACATCTAACCAGCTTGTACTTCAATTATTTCAAGATCAACTGCAGCTAATGAAAATTAGGTAGATCTATGGTCTTCTGGAGCATTTTAAAGAAAATCAAAGGGGGTTTGCTTTTCAAAGAACTTAAAGATGGGGGAGTCCATATATCTTATTTAGTAAGATTGTCGTATTTACTGCTGAGACTCACATCTAGGTAGCAATTACAGACCAAAAGAAGGTTAAAAAGGTTTATTGGAAAAAATAAGGGAGAGGAGGGAGGTGATCAGGGTAGGCAGTCTGGTTCACACTAGAAGACTGGAAGTGTAGTTAGTGCTTGAGGGAATCAGGTAACAGATCAATTGATGGGATGATTTAGTTAAGGAAGCTTACTGTTCGAGTAGTGAAAACATTGGGGTGGACAGGCGGGTGGCAGATCTGAGGAGCATTCAGGTTTTTAATGTTTGCAGGAGGGCAGAAGGAGGAGCAGCCAGCAGGACTTCCAACACAAGACTCCAGTAGAGACTAGGCTAAAGAACCAGAGAAGAATCCACCAGGAGGAACTGCACTGGAGGACAAAGTCAAACAAGTTAGTATTAGGCTACTTTTACCACAATTTAAGCCCAAATGTTAACCGATGAATGGGTCATTTGGTTCCATCGTTAGCCTGTAATATCTGAAAGCTGTTATGATTGTTAAGAGTTGGTCATTAAAATACCTCCTTAAAGACTGACTCTTAACAATCATAA
>NW_015151981.1:106841-108997 GCF_000732505.1 Cyprinodon variegatus | reverse complement strand
TTAAACGTTTTTATATCACTAATATAACAACAAGTAGCTCCATTGGTCATATTTTAATCCTCAGCGGTCCGCTAATCCGTGACCTCTGCATTAAACCGAAGCCAAGAGTAACGAGTAACGATTGTTTTAAAAATGTAAGGAATAGAAAGTACAGATACTTGTGTGAAAATGTAATGAGTAGAAGTCAGAAGTAGGAAGAAAAATAAGTAATGGAGTAAAGTATAGATACCGAAAAAGTGTACTTAAGTACAGTAACAAAGTATTTGTACTTCGTTACTTCACACCTCTGTTTATTCTTTACAGTGTTTGATGAATTTCTATTAAAATATCTAGCCTGCTTTCTGAGTGATTATACTGCAAACGATTTAAGGATGAACCAGAATTGGAACATATAACTGATCTTAATGGCGGAACTTCTTCAATCCATTGAGTATCTAATAATATTGCAATAATTTCTCCTGTGTAAACTGAAATTCCATCACTTACTCTTTTCATGATTTTAAAATAAAAAAATTTTACTTTAAAAGCTGTTCCAATTTTATTTTTCATAATTTTAGAGGCATCTGTCTGTATAAATAGTTACATAACTATAAGGCATCTGCCTTCGGAACCCACTCCTCTTTTAAGCCCTTGATAATCAGGCCCTGATGAGGCACAGCTGAGGAACAGACCTGCCTTTCACAGCTTGCAAAGGAGGAAAGAAAAAACACTGCATAGAAACACAGGACATAACAAAGATGGAAGTGATTATCAAGAATAAGTGATTCAATCTTGGAAAAACTTTCATTTTCATCAAAGCATCCCTTCCCATGGATAGAGATTCCCATTTTGCAAATAGTCTTGTCATGATCTGGCCTGTTTGCTCTCCCTTAATTAGTCATTCCTTTCACCTGTCGTTTTTCCCTCCCCGCCTCAATTATAATTTATTTTTTCTCTCTCTCTCTTCATGTAAAACTTTCCCTGGTGTAAGATGGGTCTTTTTATTTTATTTTCTCAGAATTCTTTTTTTTTTTTGCCTTGGGACATTTTAACCTAGTCTCTGTTATTTTGTTTAAATCTGAACTCTGACCTAAACAGATATAAGAGAGGTCTGCAGTGTTTTAGTTGCCTTGTAACTTTCTGAATTTTTTATCAATGTTTTCTTTAAATCGTTTTGGTTGGCCAACAACTCCTTGGAATTTTTTTGTATTCCCTGTTTCCTCCATCTGTGGATCTTGGCTCCAACTGTCATTTACACATAATTTCAAAAGTGTTTTCAACAAGAAAAAAAAAATGCCACTGATTTTTCTTGTCATTTTTTCCTGAATTCATGGAGCATGAGGTTTCGGCTTTTTCCTCTTCTTCTTCTTTTGGTGCTTACGTCATATTTGCAAAAGGTTGCAGAGGTTAAGTCACATGACTCAAAGTTAAGGCCGATCAGCCAAATCTGGCCCATCAGAGCAATTTTTCCGCTCTAAGAGCCAAAAAAGGTCTATCATGGTATAAAGTAGAAGTACATGTTCTTTTAAAATGTACAAGAAGGCTAAAATATTTAATTCAAAAATAAGAATAAAGTAAAGTTTTAATACCAGAGCAGTGTCCTCCTTGTAAATTAAATGTTAAAATCAAAAGTTAAATTTTTACAGCAACAACCAACTTTTTTAAATGTTAAAATATCCCACTATAAAAATGACTGCTGGTTTAGGTAGTTTCTTCATTGTATATTTTTGTCAGTGTCGGGTGAACTTCCACTGACCTTTATATCACAGTAAATTTTTGTTTAGCTTTTGCAACAAATGTGGGTATAGATAGCTAATACCCTATATAAAGAAATAATTATCTTGTCTTTAAGCCTTTCTTTTTTCTTTTTTTTTTTCCAGTGTCCTGTCTGGCAATGTGGCAATAAGAAAAATTGTCTTGATTCCAAAAATAGCGCAACAGATTTTACTTTCACAAGTGTAGCAGTATGGCAATTGCCATATTGCTCCACTTGTTTCATGCATATAAATTGCTTTATTATAATTATGCAGGGAGTTTTACAGTTTATATGGACACTGCAATGTAAGTAGAGCAGAAAAACAGAAGAAGAAAAAGGAAAAAAGAAAAAGAAAAAAACAGGAAAAAAGATGAAAGAAAGAGGAGATAGAAAGGACAATGACAAAACATTTTCAGTCTGC
>NW_015151981.1:102903-104470 GCF_000732505.1 Cyprinodon variegatus | reverse complement strand
CACTGAGCCTGCTCATCTGCACCTGATCCTGTCTGCTCCTGGGCGTGACCACCTGGTCAGGCTTTCGGATCCTGTCAGACTCTGAACCTGTCCCAGAGCTCTGTTATAGCCTGGATCCTGCCACCTGTTCTGTCCGTTCCTGCCTGATCTGCATCCCTGATCAGGATCGGCTTCCTGCAACTCCTCCGGAGCTGCAGCATCGGGGACACTCTGGGTGACGGGAGCTGCGTCAGCTGTCAGCCCATCGGCTTGATTGCACCCCTCTCAAGGGGTATGGACTGAACTGCTAAACCAGGTAAGTGACTCATTGTGAACATCATCATCAGTCAAATGATCGTGGTCACTTACCTGTGTTTCTCCCTTAGAGTGTCTGAGATTGGGCGGTGCCCCGCCCACCTCCTGCAGTGTCCGTGAGCCTCAGCTCCACTTTAGTTTTTGTTTTGTTTATAAACGTTATGAACTTTCCTACTGGCTGTCTCTCCTTGAATACTGGGTCCATCTGTCCTCGCTTCATGACAATTATTTTAAGGAGCCAATAGGTTGTAATCAAGGCAGGCTGTTGCTAGATGGCAAACAACTAATAGTGTATTTTATTGGAACTATTCCCAATGTTTCTTCCGAACATCTCTATCCTATCTCTCTGTGTTGCAGACAGCAAAAAAAAAAAAAAAAAAAAAAAAAAGAAATACAATTTGAGGGATTTAGAATCTCCTGCAGCTGGATGACATGAGGTATGCAAATTGGGCAATGATGTCATCTAGCGCCTTTTAGGACAGCCAATAGCGGCTTTTCTTGCTGAGGAGTTTGCAACACTGTCAGCCAGCTCTGCATAACTCTGCTCTGATAACAGCTTGGAATCTAGCGGCTGCCTTCTCTGAAGGCCAGATTCGTCGGCGGATCATGTCATATCGCAGTGACGAGGCCTGTTCGGATTGGAAGACTCTTCCTTATGCAGGAGACTGATGCAGCCTCCTTTTTGCCCGTTTTGAAGGACAGGTCTGCCGTATCCTTGGGTATCCCGTGATTCATTATGAGTCCAAGCAAGCCAACACCAAACCTAAATACTATTTGCACCATACATATCATGTTCTGAACTTCCATAGCAATGCGTTTTTTTGCACCATGTTTTTTTTTTCTCCCACACTGTCTAGGTTTGACCACTGCTGCACTTTAAGGAACAGAAATGTCATGAAAGCTGTACAAAAATGAAATTTCATTTTGTATAGAAATATGCAATAAAAGTTCTCCAAGTCTAAAAAAAATTAAATAGTTCCACATGAAATAATTGAAAATAGTTTTCCTGTCGTGATCTTGGCACTGATGACTGGATTACTGGTTCATTCCATCCACCTGCCTGGCTCCGCCCAGTTTTCACTACCTTTCATTAGATCCACCTGTTCCAACTTCTACTTAAACTGTTTGGTCCCAGCCATCAGTGCCAGATTATTCGTTTGTTTGTTACTCTGATTGCCTGATCTGCTGCTCACACTGTACGTCTAAAAAACAGGTGGGACTCAGCTCCGCAGTGAGATGGCGCTACTCGGACTCGTCTATCCGGAAGCCAAAC
>NW_015151981.1:83159-99826 GCF_000732505.1 Cyprinodon variegatus | reverse complement strand
TCAAACATGTTTGATTTTCTCCCGATCTTAAGATTCATGATGGGGGGGTGGTCGTTAGAGGCTGATCGCCCCCTCGTTACGCCCTGTTCACTACACCATGCACCATCAGGCTGAAAGTCGGCCCGCTCGAAAAATCTCTCTTCTTGAACGACTTGAAAATTAGCTCCAAAAGGGCAAAAAAAATAATATATGCCCGACATAAAGGATTCTGATTAGACCACATACAGCGTGAAGCATCATACTAAGCTGTGCTTTACATTAACTACAGTTATTTATTTATTTTTTTACCTGCCACCACTTTAATGTATATAAGTCACTAATAAATCATTTCTTCTTTATTTCTTCCCATTCACTGTATATATCTGGATGTGCTGTAAAAACATCACAGACCTTTTCCTCCTTTCTGCACTTTCTGTTTGTTTAAGAGTTGATTTCACAAGTGAATTCCTCCATTGAGAGATTAATAAAGCTCTGTCTAATCTAATCTTTAAATAAATTAACAGTCTATTATTTGTTTTAATAAAGCCAGGGAGTTTTTTCCAGATCCTTGTAAAGCTGTCTGTTTATATAAAGCTTATCCACAGCCACCGTAGCTGTGATACCTTCAGATACGTTTTTTTTCTCATCGGGAACAGAACTCGTCTTCGAGGACATTTCTTTAGGAAACTGATGATTAATGCAGATGTGTCTTCCTCCTAGATTTTTGACTTGAATTTTTATGTGTTCTTTTTGTTCAAAGTGCTCATATTTAGCAACGGTGAAATTATTATTATTTTTATTTATTTATTTGAATTAGACAATGCACATTCATCAACATGTCAGCATAAAGCATCAATATAAATATGCCAGAATTAGAACAACAGCTAATTTGCATCCGCTGTCCTAAGGCAGGTAAAAACAGTGAACATTAAACAAGACGCTACAGGGCGCCTGGGGCTTTGGGTCTCCCGGCGCTGGACTCAGTGCTCTGGGGGGGGGGCGCCTCTTTAGCTCTCTACAACCACTATTGAGCTTCTTTTTTTTCTATGGATAAACTTTACATGCACAAGTTCACCCTCACAAACAATTACAGGTGCTTGGCTTCAGGTACTCAGAGATTCACTCCCATACAGAAACCCCACATTCATATCTTCAGGTAACACAGAGTACATGTCATATTAAATAATATTACTTTAGCGATAGTTTCAAGGTGTTGCTTTATTGTATATCTCGTACCATGTCTTTTGGTTGTGCTGTTCTTTTTTCATCTCGTTACAGGTGATGAAGCAGACTGAAAATGTTTTGTCATTGTCTTCTTTCTATCTCTTCTTTCTTTCATCTTTTCTTTTTTTTCTTTTTTTCCCTTTTTCTTCTTCTGTTTTTCTGCTCTATTTACATTGCAGTGTCCATATAAACTGTAAAACTCCCTGCATAATTATAATAAAGCAATTTATATGCATGAAACAAGTGGAGCAATATGGCGATTGCTGTACTGCTACACTTGTGAAAGTAAAAACTGTTGCGCTCTTTTTGGCATTAAGACAATTATTCTTATTGCCACATTGCCAGACAGGACAGTGTAAAGAAAAAAATAAAAAAAATAAAAATAAAAAATAAGAATGTGTGGTAATGTAGGAAACCTGTGTTTCAATCCTGGTTATTTCAGGAAGGGCATCCAGAGTAGAAATAAAAGGCTGTAAGCATGTTGTAATAAAATCTACATACAATGTTCTTATATCTTATTATGCCTCGTTTGGCCATCACTGTACATGAATCACTACTTTTCTTGTCAAACAACATAAAGCTAATGGCTGAGTAAAAGTATTATATTCTAGTCTATATTAATGGATGTAAAATGATTAAAGTAGATTTAAACACAGAATTTAAAGCCAAAGGGGAATAAAAAAACATTTGAATATCCTAGTGATTTTTGAGAACCGGGGAGTTTCTTTTGGTATTTCCCTGAAGCTTCTATTGTAAAGTCTGAGCCGTTCTGTGACGCCCTTTTGTTTAAATGACCTTTCAAATTCAATTTACTTTGTCAGAGGTGTTGGAAGTTAAATAGCTTATATCAACAGAGATAGCATCACTAGCTAAAAAGGCACTCAGTGTCTTTTTCTGTTTGATTTGACAAACCTGCATGTCCTCCCTGAATAAACACACTATGTGTTCTTACTGAGTATCGTACTTATTTTCCTTCCATCTGGGAGTGGCCCAAAGTTATATTTGCCCTTGGAGGTTCTCTGGAACAAATAAGAAACGTGTAGTTTTGCTTCTGGTGCCAAAGACTTCCGTATCAGAGATTAGGTAAGCAGTATATAGAGTATCATCTTTCAAGCTTTAATAATGTGCGGTTTTAGGGGGGAGGTACGGTAACTAAATGATCTAAGCAAAAGCATACATTTGTGCTTAAATTGAATACAAGCTCCACTTTGTCTCCTAAATATCATGATTCCAGCTTTATTGTTTTTTCAGCTCTGAAAAATACCGGTATTTCTATCAACAATTGGTAAATAATATGAAACATTTTTTGTTTTATTAGTGTTGCAAACTTATAGGTTTCACTTTACACAGCAAAAAGGAAAGCAAACACTGTAAAATCTTATCTAAACTGTATGTCTCAATAAAGAGTGATATTCACATCTTCCTTTTCATCTTTGTATAAAAGTAATAAACCTTAATCCAGTTAATACATGAAAGGTAATTATATATGCAGAAGATTTTCAGTCAGTGGATGAGAGACCCGTATCTCATTTTCTTTATTGACTGTTTGGACTCTGGATACAAATTACTTTTATGTTTTAAAAATTATTCTATATAAGTAAAATACATGACATATGTTAAATAATAAACCAAAGATGCCATAGTAGTTCAAGAGAAAAAGTGATAATTACATCTTTGTAAGACTTTATGTCAAGTGTTTGTATAAGACATTGTAAGAGTGTATCTGGGGTTTTTCTAGGAGTACAGTCTGTCTGGCAGCAGATCTTTTGGGTTTAAACAAAGAAATATGCGGCTTCTGCCTTTCAATATATAGTTTCTGCTTTCAGAGTAAAGGTAGAGCAGGACTTTGATTCCAAATACCCAAAGCTGTCAAAAGCCTTAATATTTATTACTGAAGTAGAAAAATAATCCCTCATTTTGTAGAAGTCAGAAATCCAACTAAAGCTTTTTACTCAAGTAAAAGTGTAAAAGTGCTATTTTTAAAACTACTTAAAGTATAAAAGTAAAAACTAATGCATGACAAATGTTAAGGCTATAAACTTTACTGCTCTACCCTATCAAAGGAACATTTTTCTACAATTCTGGATGATAACTTCCTTAGACTTAATTTTCTTAGTTTTATAACTAATGGTAACAGAGTCACATTTAACTTTGCATCATCTTGAAAAACTATTTATTTTGGTATGTGGTGAGCAACAAGTTGGGGCAGCACCGAGTCCAACCACAAAGAAATTAATTGTCTGGATTAAACTAATTATTTTGATGGTTTTCATTTTTTTTAAAATACCAACAGGCCATGAAGAAAATGAGCTTAAATGAAACAAAACTAACGAGTTTATTTTTTAAATGTAAGGATAAGTAAAGTATAGATAGCCAACATTTCTACGTAAATAAGGGAACAAATTATCTGGACTTTGTTACTTGACGCCTCTGCAAACACCTTTGATGAAGCTCCAGTTTAAAAAAAGCTTTCATCATGGCGTCGTAACAGTGTGACACAATCTGTGTTTCTTGCAAGGAAGTGAAGCTGCAACCAAATCTAAAAACAAACTAGACAGAATACGAGTCTGAGCTGCTTGGTTCCTGTATGTAATCCTCCTCTTTGATTAGTGCTGGACAATCATCTGCTGGTGTTTGTGGACACGTCTGAAAACAGTCTGGATACACGGAAGATAAATACTCTGACTAAATTGCAAAGACTCCAATAATCTTTAACTGCTTGCTCAGATTAGGTATAATGTTATGAAAGAGATTAATTTGCAAATGGTTTGTTATTTCAGGAGGCGTCTCTACAGTATAACAGGAACACTTTTCTTTTCCATTACTCACATTCTTTATTTGCCAAATCGTTTTTTGGACCACTGAGAGCCTTAAAAACAACTTAAATGAGAGCTTGGATAAAAGACGCAAGTTGTTCAAGGTGTTAATCTCAAATACTAGATTGCAGGCTGATTAGCTAACGTGCTCTGAATGCAAACACAGAGAAATTATTTTAATATTTAATGTGTGCACGCTGCTCCTTGCATGTAATGCTTTTATATGACACCATGCGTGTGGTATTTGGTGTTTTTTTTGTTTTGATCATGAATAAATGCCTTAAAGTGAAAACCTAGATTGTTCTGGTAAAGGGGCCGGACTACAAAGAAATTGCATTATTTTATTTTTAATTTCGCTCATAAAATATGAAATATATGCAGGTGCCACTTTATGAGGATTAACCCTGTCTCCAAATTAGCTCCGTTATCAGACATCTAAAAGTTTCCTCCTCCATATCTGACAGCTTGAAGAGCTGCAGGTTCAACTGTCCATAAAAAGTTAGTTTAAACTCCGTTTCTTTGGAGTCTGCAGAAATAGCTTGGTGGCGGAAGTCAACCTAAATGACCCATGAAACAAGTCATTTATTCATTGTGTGTGATTTCCTCGTCTATTTCACCATTTTAGGACATTTTTGGTATATTTATTACTAAGCTTGCGTTTTGAACTACATTTAGGATAAGGTTAGAGAAAAAACACGTAATACTTTTATATACTTTTATATACTTTTATACTTGAAATGAATGTAAGTCAATCTAAGGTCCTACTATGTATATAAATACAAACTTGTGTGTGCTTGGTTATATTATGTATTTATATATTTATTAACCATCTGAGGACCAATAGGCCTATTGGTCCTAAGGTTAATATTAGGGAGTCAGTTTAGATGTATGGTGTGATTTAACTTTAGTAATATACTGATAAGGATTAGGATTATGGTAAATGTCAGGATTAGGCATACATTCAGTATAGCTACAATTAATGTAAGTCAATGTAAACTCTTAATAAGGACAGGAATTAGAGGTGGGCATAGATCATTTTTTAAAATCTAGATTAATCTCACTGTAATCTTGGAATTAATCTAGACAAATCTAAACAGAGACTTTTTTTTTAAAGGGATTTAGTTTGAAAAATGTGAAAAAATCTTTGAATTACTTATTTAGTCAAACCCCATTGGTTTTCAGGAGAATAAATCAGTGTTTATCTTTAATTGTACCTGTTACAGATTTTAATAAAAAAAAAAGAATATAAATATTAAACCTTTAAAACACAATGATAGATTATGACGATACACCATTAGATGGCAGTAATTGGTCAGGATTAGGATCTGATTTTTTGAACAATTTTAAAGATCTGGATAAAAAATTTACAAATAAAATGGACTTAAAACTAAAGTTCAGCAGTCAGATAGTTGTGATTGCTACAGCTGATGTCATTGCTTATCAGATTAGTTTATTTTTCAATAATTAACTTTTTCCCTCTGTGATACAGAAAAATGAGTTATCAATTATTCAAATTGGAAGTTGATGTTATTCATCAAAGCATTTTGCAAGTGTTGCATAGGACCAAATAAAACCAACATAAAAAACAGCAATTAATTAAGAGAGACTAAATGTAACGGAATCTGTTGTCAAAGCTTAAAAAGCAAATACCGGTAACAGAAGTAGCGGCACATTATATGCTGGCTTACCTGCTCTTAATGTATTTCAGTTGAAAAATTTGTATTTGAATTGATGAGTGCAAGATGTAATTAAATTTAAATGAAATGCTTCTATCTTCTGACTATTGGGTATTTATCGTTAGTTATTTATTCAAAAAATATCTTCATCTGAAGGTTTAATAGAAATAATTTAACGTTTCAAGCTGTTAAACTAGATTGACTTGATGTAACAAAGAAAATGAAAAAGATTGCAAATACAACACAGACAAACAGGAATGATGCAAAACAGTCACTATGACCCCAGAAAACAAAACAAAAAACACTATAAACTAAAATTTTGCGGTTGTTCATGAAATATTGCTGGTTCCACTTAAGAAACTGCCGTTCTTTAAACTTAAAAAGAGGTTATTCAGATTTCAGTTTTAGTTCTGCTCATAAGTTCCACCTGTTTCCTGCTAATACTAAAAATGCTGCTGTTCAATAAAACGTTATATATTTTATTTTTATTGCATCCTGAGCCCACTGCTTTCTGTCTAATATTTTTGCTGCTATGGTTCTTTGATTTTATATTAACTTATTGTTTGTTCAACCATCTATGTGTTTATACTCCTGTTATTTTCTGTGTAGTTAATAATGTTCTTAAATTCAGGATGGGAAAATGTTTTCATCCTCTACATGCAAAAAAGATTGAACTCTAAAACGCTTCTGCATCTCTTTTTAAATGCAACATTTTTAAAAGCTAAAATAACTGTATGATTTTTGTCGTAAGTGAAGTACAAATTATTTTAAAAGCATATTCTGAAAACTTTCCACCTGACTTTCTACCCAATCTGCCAGATTACTATATAAAAACGCTTTAAGTTACTAATGTGTTTAATACAATCTAAGGTAAGAATATAACAAACAAAAATATAAACAATAAAATTTGTTTATATTACTGTTTTTATTTATATATTTTTTTAACTATTTTTCCAGGCTGAACTTTAAAAAAATATGAAACAAAATATGTTTCTATTTTACACTTGTGTAAACAAAATACAAATACATTTTTAAGGTTTAGAAAACTTTGTTTTCAGAAATCTTGCTTTGTGAAACAGACCCCCTGGCACTAAAGGTGGAAAATAAGGCCTGACTCAAAATCTTTGCACTAATTATTTAAATAACAATAACAATCCAACATCTTGTACTGCAGCAGGAAGAAGCCATAAGCAAAACTTTGTCCTCAGTGTCAAAAATGTTTTTATATACTAGAGCTGGGGTCTTCAACTTTTTACAAGCCAAGGACCCCAAACTGATGACCAGATGGAGCAGGGACCCCCAAATTATATGTATAGTATGAAATAGTGTTCTATCAAACTGGTCTTATAGTCACTCTATTACAGATGGAGTAATGTAACTAAAGTAATCCTTCCCTGGGATTATTAAAGTATTTCTGATTCATGGTTGATGGGACAGGTGTTGTGAATGAAACGGTGTCCAGCTTGAAAGAGCTCCTGTGTGTCGCTGAATGTGAGCATTGATGACTGAAAGACATCTTCTGCCTCCATTTATCTGTTTACTACAGTCTGTTGGATTCATGTTAATGTGGATTTAAAGACATTTCAACTAGTGGAAAAATCGACGGTGGGTATATAAAAAAAAAAAAAAACAAGTCTAATCAACCAAAACTTTCGGAACCCCCATGCAGTAACTCCGTGGACCCCCTAGGGGTCCTGGACCCTCTGTTGAAGACCTCCGTACTAGAGCATTAGAGCTTCTTTTGAAGTAAAGCAAAGGGCCTATCTCACCTCAGGAATTGCTGTGATGTCCTTTGCACCCAACTATACACTGAAAACTGAATTGTTTAAGGAATACACTTCTGAGAACATCTCCGCTGCTCAGTCCTGTGGTGGTTTGTTTTACAGAACACCACTGCATGCTAATTGTGATTCATTAATTGGATTCCACAAACTGATTGTGAATTTTTTTTAGTATTTAATAAATTTCCCCCCAAACATATTGCAGCGGTGGAAACCTATGATGGTACCACACTCAATGTCTCTGAGCCTCTTAGAGTAACTTTTTCTTTTAAAAATGGTTTAGGAACTGTCTGCAGGTTGATTGAAACACAGGGATTGAATGATTTAGATACTTGATTTAGATAAATGTATATACCTTCTCATTATCAGTCCCACTTTAAAAAAATCTAAAGATCTGTTCAAATAGACAAATAGTTTGTCCCAAAATAAGGTTTGTCAGCTATTCTGTTAAAAACGCAAAATGATCATTTCCTTGGAGATCTGTCTCAACAAATTATTTTCATGAACGAAAAATGGCAAATAGAGCAAATTTTATAAATTGAGCTTTCCTTCTTTTTTACATTAATGGTTGAAAAAATACTTTAGGCCAAAGAATCTTTCTTATCAAGTTCTGATGAGCATTGTATGAGAATTTAGCACCTAACAGCAAAATACTTTTGTTTAGAAGTTATTGTCACATATGTGTCCCATCTAGCTGACCATCTCATTTTCTGATTTAAGATTTTGCTCTGGAATACCCAAGTCTCAGTATCCAAGACCTTTTTGCAACTAAATAAGTGCTGTTATGTTTTTGGTAAAGTTGCTCTTTGAACCTTGGATACAGCAAATTACACTCCACAACAGAATAACAGGTGGTGTCATAATCGCAGCAGCGGTAGCTGATCTGATTTCTCACTTCACTCACCTGCCGTGATCTTATTCAGTTGCTCCCTCTGCTAATATATATGGTTCAGCCCAACTATCGGGGTAAGATCACTATTCTCTGTTTATTCGTGTATTCTTTGTTTATTCGTGTTATGTGTTCACTTGTTGATGTTTGTTTTCGAGTTTTAGTTAAGTTCCTGGTTCATCGCCTGACTCTTGGAGGCCAGTGGATTAAGAGGGTTTGGTGTTTGTCTCCTGATCGTATCCCAGCTCTTCTTCCCTGAGCCCTCAGCGTCTTGCCTCGGCATGCGGGGGTGTGGTCAGTTTTAATTCCCGTAAGCATGGCTCCAAGGTGGAGACCAGTTTAAAGTTCAGCAGTAATTCCTGGTACCATGTCTTGTCTCTGTCCCTCAACCACTGAACCTGCCTGTCTCTATCTGAGCGTGTCTCTCTGAGCTCACTGCTGGACTTATAGAACGCCGAACCTGCCTTCACGCTTTTAGAATTCCTGGAACCCTGGATCTGTCTGTTCCTGTTCGGATCGGAACCCCTGGTCAGGCTATGGAACTGTCCTGTTCTGGACTGTTTCTGACGTGGATCGGTCTCCTGCCTACTCACTGGGGCTGCTGCATCGGGGACACTTTGGATGGACCCGAGCTGCAGCTTGTTTGGGCGACCATCAGCTGGATTCTGCCTTCCTCAGAGAGGACAGACTGAACTATTAAACCAGAGTGTCAGTGATTACGTGGAGCCCCGCCCCACTCCTGCAGCCGCTGCGGTCCGCTTTTTCTCAGCAGCCTGCATCTCTTTTCTGTTCAGTTTTATCAGTTCAGTCATTAAACGTTTTGAACCAATCAATAACCAGTCGGTTAGTTCTTTTATTTTTAAATAACTCAGTTTTCTGATTCCTCTCAGCAGTTTACTGAACATTTCCAATATTCTTATCCTTGAGCTGGAATGTCTAAAGGGGATGTGCTAAATGCAGAGGTACATTTCTGCAATGTGAGATCAATAAAGTTAAATTATTATGAAAAAAAATTTATATAATACAATGAAAGTTTTACTTTGGCTCAGTGTACCGTAATTCAAAAGGGTTGATGGTCAGGCTTGATATGATAATCAGCATCTAATGAAGCATCTGACTTAAGCTAATTGTATTTATAAGTGGCCATGAATCTATTCTCCTTTATTTCTTTCCATCCACTATATATATCTGGATGCACTGTATATACGTCATGCAACTTTTACTGCTTTGTTCACCTTCTGTTTCTTTATCAGAGCCAATGTCAGGTAAATATAATGGTGAATTCCAGTGAATTTCTCCATTGTGAGATCAACACAATTCTATTCTATTCAATGTTTATGATGCGAAATAATGAAAGCTCTACATTAACGCCCCAGAAGCCAGTTTCATTAAAGCAATGTTTCACTATTTTGTATGTTGTGCTTCGTGCATCTTTGGATTTTACTTGATTTACATATCGACGTCATCACTGACAGACGACGGCTTTGAAATATGCAAAATTCCTGCACTGGAAAAAATCGAAATCTAGACAAGTAATTTTTTCTTAAAATAAGTGCATTTGTGCTTGAATTGAGGACATAAGTGAGACACGTTGTCAATGGAATAAGACAATTTACATTTAAAATAAGAAAACACAATTGCATTGTCTTATTTCAAGAGCATTTTATCCAAATATCTAATTTTAAGAGTAAAAATACTCATTCCACTGGCAAATCATCTCATTTGCCTGCTCAAATTAGGAGTAAATACACTTAATTTAAGACATTTTTGCTCATTTTTAGATGTTTTTTCCAGTGTGTCTCATATTGTCCACAATAAATACCACCCTAGATGCAACCAAGCTGCTTGTTTCTAATGATTAAATAATGTTGAGCAACATTTTACCGGTGCAAAGTGAATTTAGACTTCAGAGACAATATCAGATAACAATGACAGGAGTTGAGTTGCATGTTTTTATTTGATTAGATGATAAAGAATCCACTTAAGTGGTAAATTACTTTCTAATATTGTTAAAGTGGTACAAGATAAAACATTTCTGATGTTCAGTACAGCCGTATTACAGCAGTGTTGAGCTGCGCTTTCTGCGAGCACGTAGCCCTGCAGTTGTGGTGCACTCAGTATGGCCACAGCCACACTCCTCCACATGCATGTAGGTGTGGGTGAACCTGCTTCCATCCAAGCACAGCAAATCAACGGTGCGATTACTGGATCGGGTTTCCCTACAGCAAGAGCAGGAATGTTCCATAGCAGCGGCAGCTTCAGAGTACCTGAAATGGGAGTGCATATTTTCATTATCTAAGCTCTACACCTGCATTTATTAGTTCTTTTAAATAAAGAAAGAAATTGTATTATCCCTACTTGGTGAACGTATTGCAAGATCCTTCACAGTATGGCATATCCACCTCCTGTTCAGACTGACAGCCGTCCCGTGTAACGCGAGTTTTCATGTTCACTATCTTGCAGGCTTTATCTTTCTCCACACCTTTAAAAAATCCTCTGGGTTAGGTGTTTTAAACCTAATAACGTTCATAAAACTGAAAGGAAAATGTCATACTCACAGATTTTACAGCAGCCATTTGCTGCAGTTTGAATTGTGTCCTGGGGAGAAAAATATACATTATAAAATAATCTTTTACTTTCATCTTTTGTGACAAATCATTATTCCTGGTTTAATGGTTGACAATAATACATACAGGTTGGCAGTTACTCTCTTGGAAAGATGGACAGATGGTGAGTGAACTTAGGGCTGTAAGTGTGTCACCAGTCCTCATACAGGTGTAGCGCTCACACATGTTTTCAGGTGGTGACCAGGTTTCTCCTTCCTTCAGATCAGCAAGTAAAGATATTTAAACACTGCGTCAAATTGTACTAATATATATGGAAATACTGAACCAATAGAGGGGAACCAACTTACCTTTAAGAGTTGCTTGGTGCCATTAAGGTTCAGGACACATTGGTTCTGTACACACTTTCCACAGCATTCATCAGAGGTAGTTTCTACATAACCATATCCCTAAAATAAAAAAAAAAGCAAAAAAGTTAAACTCAGTCTCATACTGAGCAGGTCCTGTTTTACAAGAAGGCATTTTGTAAATAACTGAAATTTTCTTACCATGTCACAGGTCTCATCACATAACGGAAACTCGCACACTACTTTAAACAGATCCGATTTTGGGTCGACTTCGTTGGTGCAGATACATTCCTGGCATGGATTCGCAGGAACTGAGGAACCAGGCTGAGAAAAAATAAATAAATAATTATCTCATACTTGCACTCAGATACAGTCACACATCAGGGAATTTATACATATATATATATAGGTATATAATTTTTTTACCTGGTATTCAACATCCTTATGGACACAAACTCGTTTAGGCTCTAGGAATGTTCAAGAAAATGAAAAAGATAAAGTTAACATGGGAGGGAGTCAAAGCCTGCAGCAGCCATGAAGCACACCAGAAGCACATGTCAAAATAAAAGATGAACCTTTAAAACAATTACAAATTTAAAAAATACTGTGGTGGAGAGCTGCAACATGCATGTCATGTTTGAATAAGTATAATTTACTCCTTGGGTTTAAGAATTTATTAAAAAAGAAATACTAGTACTTAGGGTTGTCAAAAGTATCGATACTCAAAAAAGTATCGATCCCGAAACAAATATTAATGAAAATATTTCTGTAGAATTTTGGAGTGTTTGTTTTTATCCTTGTGGTATCGAAAATGGTATCGAGTATCGAATATTTTCCTTAGTATCGGTATCGAGTTGAAAAGTTTAGTATTGTGACAACCCTATTAGTACTATAAAGAAATACTAGTACTATGAAGATACTATAGGTGCACCGTCTTGTAGTCCACACATAGGTTATACCACCAATCCTGCAGCACTGTCAGCATGTTCCTTTTTTTTAAAAACATGTTTGCTCTAATCACTTTATTATTACTTTAATAACCAGCTTGAGTTTATCAGTTTTATTTTCTCAGCATTTAGACCCTAATCATGTGATCAAATTTTAACATAGTTGTTGATGCTTAAACTTTATTAAAAGAAATCTAGTTCCATCAAACCATAATCTTATAAACCGTGTCTCTCTTTCACGGTTTCTCCACTAATGCAATGGTAAGATGTTAAAAGTTGTGCTCTGCACTTAAACCTATTTCTTTCATCCTTTTTCTTACTTTATATTCGCTGAATTTGGTGTAAATTTGAGTTGAATATATTTGTTTCACTTTATTACATGTTCTGTATTTTCCCATTAATGTTTTGTCTTTTCTATTGTTTGGTTAAATATATAATAAAACTTTAAACTGAACCACAGTGCCTCACCACATGAATATTCTGGACAACATTTTCCTTCAGGAACACTGAGGACTGGCCTGTATCCAACTGGACAGCTCTTAGAGTTTACTGGGCACGTGTTGATTTGGCATTCTGTGAAAGATTAATACATTGGCAGAGTTAAATATTGAATAGCAGCAGCAAAAATATTTAATTAAAAAACATGGATTGATGATAGGTGTCTTACGACAAACATAGGTAAAGCAGCAGGGATCCGCAGGATTTGTTTGGTTCACAGCAACAAACCCTGGATCTGTGCAGAGTGCACTGGGTTGTACCGGGCATGTCTTAGGTTTGCAAATCACAGTTTTGGTCGGCTTATCACAAATGCAGTCCTGGCATTTGTACTCAAACTTCTCGTTAAACTGAAAGATTAAACCCCAGTTGTGAGTTAAAAGTCTTTTGCAATAGATTTCAGGAGTATACAATCAGGAGGAGCAATGTTGTCTCACCTCGCGGGAATTACCCTCTGGATCAAGACATCCTGTTAGAGGATTAAGAGCAATACTGAATCAATTTGCGTTTGATTTAATAAATAAATTGACGTTTTTTGCAGCTTTAGGTGAGATATATCCTGCTTACCACACTTCTTAACACATATTCCTGATTCTTTGTTGAAGAGTTTCATTCCTTCAGGGCAGAAGCAGCCCTCAGTAGTAAAATTTAGGGTTGTTTCCTCTGGACTGCAAAGGACAATTCAATTGCACAGGTTATTATATCAGGAACAACAACACTAGTACTTTTTTTGGATAGAAGCATAAGGAAAACATGTAATACAATCATTCCATATTCTAAATCTGTGCGAGAACGTACTTGTCTTCACAAGTTGGCTGTTCTACAGGACCACAAGGCTTATATACCTTGTCAGATGGGCAGTCGTTAGCTGTTGATAACAAAAGACCAAATACTTAAAAGAAAAGATCAAACAAAATGTTGTCTTATAAAGCGTGGTTTTGTGTGTTGTTTAAGTGCTTAATGATGCAAATATAAAAATAATCCTTTTTCCATTTCAATCTGCTGCCTCAGTATAAAATATGAAGTGTATCTTACCGCAGATTTTGGTGTGGTTTCTCCAGTGGATGCAAATTCCAGCCTGAGCACAGGCAGCAGCATAAGTCTGCAAACTTGTGCACTCTACTGTAGGATTCAAAACGTGGCAGCTATCAAAAACACAACCTTTGTAGAAATTGTCTGGTGAAACGAAGGGGTGACATTCTGCAAAAACACTGCAAAAAAATACAAAGATAAACAAAATTAGGTCGTTTAAACTTACTTAAGAAAATAATTTTAGGCATAAACAGTTGGTACAGGTCTGTCTACCTTTCCTTAATCATATCGCAAATGGAGTCTGGCTTGCATGGAGTTGGTTCTAATGGTGACTCAGGTACATCAGTGGGTACTGAAGGTGGTGTTGGGCAGTTGGGTTGATAAATGTTACCCGCTGGCCAATAGTCTGCCATCACTGCACAATTTCCCACCAGTTCGCCTGTCGGCAGCCTGCAGTCATCAGCCTGATTGTTGGTGCATGTTCCTAAAAATGATTTTAAACAGTTTTAATTCACTTAACATCCTAAATTCTAATCAGAGTAAAAATTTGAGATAGAGCTCTTACCACAATGACCCTCTGTGTTGCCTCCAAAGTTCTGATATGGAAGGTTGACACTAAAGCCAGTCATTCCAAATGTAATTACAACTTTTAGGCGAGGGATCTCATAAACCAAGTTAATCCCAGAACTCATGATCTTAATCCCATCTTTTGAATGAGGTAGTTTCAGTTTTTCACCATTTTCTAATGCCTAAAGGTACATAAAACAAAATGAAGGAAAAATGTCATATAACTCATGGAAAAATTATATAATGAGTGCTACTCCATTGGCATTGATCAAATATCACTTCAAGCTAGTTACTACTAAATAACTTTTTAAAATTTTACCTCTAGTTGTGGAGCTCCAACAAGGTTATGATTGATGAGAGTGACAATTTTAAATCCATATTCTATAGTTAATGATCTTGGACAAGAAACATCTTCAGTGGGATCACAAAATACATTGTCAATATATATCTTTAGATTGAATTTTGGTGTGATCTCCTCCATCAAAACATAAGTACAGTTTCCTTGGTAACTGTAGTATAAACCATCAAATGTGATGTAATGAGGATCTCCCCAGCCTTCGCATACACCTAAATAAAAAAAAAGACAATGCAATATCAAAATATAATTTGACTTAAAGGGAAACTTAAATGTTAAACATACCGGTTAGTCTGCACAGAAACACTTACAGTCACAAACATAATGTTGGCAGCAGTAGTACTCATCATATGCAAGAACAGGTTTCTTTCCATTGGAACATGTTATGTTCTGGAGTGGTGGACACTCATACGGAACTATTTCAATGGTGTTGTTCTCAATGCATTTGGCCATGGTGCAGTTGCATAAGAAAAAGGTCTCATTTTGCTTAAAGGCAGAAAATAAAAGAAGACTTTAGTACAATTTAGGATAATTTAATACAAAAATTGTAACACAATTTCCCTTAGTGAATTTCATCATTCTGCTTCATTCTATCTCTATTCTCCCACTCTGCAGAATCTGTTAGTTCAATCTCTAACGTTCTGTTTTCTCTGCTTTTTCTCATAGTAGCTTCATCCGGTCTTTTCCATTTTGACTGTGACTCCATCCTGGAGGCCGCCCTATGCAGCAGCCTTTTGTATCTATGTTTCTTTTTCTATGTCTGCTTCTGTCTCCTTAAACCCCAGTGGGCCTCAGCAGATGGCCGCTCACACTGAGCCTGGTTCTGCTGGAGGTTTCTTCCTGTTCAAAGGGAGTTTTTCCTCTCCACTGTCGCTACAAGCATGCTTAGTGTGAGGGATTGCTGAAGAGTCAATGAGTCGATGCAATCAGCTGGTTTTCCTTAGATAGAAAACTTTAGATCAGTCTGACTGGATGATCTGGTGAACTGGAAAGTTCCTTGAGATGACAAGAGTTGTGAATTGGCGCTATAAAAATAAACTGAATTGAACTGTATTACTTTTGCAGTTAAATTTAAAGAGTTAAAGTTACACAGCTAGTAAGATAATTTGAGAAAAATATTTGTATAAACAATAAATAAACCCCATAAGCATTAATTTTAGCATGCTTATTAGAGTAAATAGTTGTATATTTTGTGTTGTGTAACACAAATATTAAAAGGATAGTGGTTTGGAACAGTTGATATAGTTCAGAATATATACGTAGGATTTAAAGGGGCACAGTCACATCACATTATATGCCTATACAAAAAAAAAAAAAAGAACCATTTTATATATCCTAAAAATATGGTTATAAACACCAAGCATCCATCCTGGTATTTCTTGAATATTTTTTTTTTTAGCCTAAATGGAATCCCTGCACCGTAATAAACATGATTAGACGTGTGTGCCATCTGCTGGTATTGTTCCTAAAAGTGCTTTGGAAGTAGTTGACAGCTTATTTTTTAAGAACACCTCCTCAAACAAGTGTCCGTTAGGCTTTCAGGTGTAGGTGAACAGCTGCACTCTTCACTACACTGAACAGCGTGAGCCGCATTCTTGGCCTTGTTTCTGGGTGTCTTGCGGTGAACCAGTTTTTGTCTATGCCTGTCAATGCCTACTACACATGTAGAACCACACTGATTTGGGACTCTAGGTTGTGCCATTTCTAGCTGATCCTTATAAAGCTTGCACTAAAGCTGATCTTTTTGGCCTTTTCTCTGACAGAAAAATGATCTCTATACCTTCCAGAGATGACTACTGCATCCGTAAGCAAAACAAGACTAATTTATCACGATACACTTCACAGTAAGCCTATCTATATACAGTCAGAACTAGTCGTTACTACACAGTTGTTTAACACCAACCAAACCCCCCCCACACCCCAATGGTGACCCGAGGTCACCAGGTGTAAATAATGTCACATGGTGCTATCTTTTTATGTAAACCCAAAACACTA
>NW_015151981.1:80750-82235 GCF_000732505.1 Cyprinodon variegatus | reverse complement strand
GGATCAGCTTGTGGCTCATTTACATCTTGTTGTTGAATCTTCAGTAATCACACCAAGCATGTATGCGTTCAAAGTGGAGAGGAAAAGTCCTGTTTTAACAGAGGGTAACCCCCAGCAGAACCAGGCTCAGTGTAACCAGCCTTCTGCTGACCCTGACTTTGGTGACTCTTATGGGAGATACAAAAAAAAGCAGATATAAAAAATGTAAGTATTAAATAGCCAGATAAGCTGAGCTACATCTCATCTCAAAGGATGAAAGAAAGCAAATGCATTTAGTTACAGTAAAAGACACAAGACTACATTGAAAAAAAAGCCCAAACCCTACATATGCAGACAAAGGTGCTGATGGCAGCAGCCCAGATGATAATTCTTTCTTGGATGCAGTCACAATCAAACAGAAACAGAACAGATTAAGCTAATAGGACAAGAAAAAAGCAGAGAACATAAAGTTTTGGTTGGAACTAAACAATATGGCAGAATAGGAGAATATAGATAGAATGAAGCAACATTATGAAAAGGGGTCTCTACCTCATCCAGTAGTCTAAAAGTATTCTGTAGCAACATAACTATAGAGGCATGAGAAGGGAGTATCTATCTGGACTGAAATCTCCCCCGCTGGATCAGGCCATTCACTAAACCTCCTCCTCACAAAGCAACTAAGCAAACATCACTTTGTTTTTAACTCTAAGCTTTATCATAAAGGAAAGTTTTAAGCTTAGTCTTTAAAGTAGACAGGGTGTATTTCACAAGGACTAAAACTGGTAGGTGGTTCCACAGTGGAGAAGCTTGAATATTACCAGATCTGTCTCCCATTCTTTTAAAAACATTTTTTGAAATGCTGGGAACCACTAGTAAACCTGCAGATTGAGAGTGAAATATTTTGTTAGGATCAGAAGGAACAATCAGATCTCTGATATAAAATGGAGCTTGGTTATTTAGGGCATCATATGTCAGTGGGAGAATTTGAAATTATATTCTGGATTTAACAGGAAGCCAATAAAGGAAAGCTAAGTTAGCAGAAATGTAACCTCTTTTAAACATTTCATCCAAACTCTGGCTGCAGCATTTTGGATCAGCTGAAGACTTTTGTGGACTTCTTGATAGAAAATAATTCAAATAGTCCAGCCTTGAAGTATTACAAATGCATGATCTAGTTTCTCAGCATCATAAATGGGCATGATATTTTTAATTTCTGCAACATTACTGAGATGAGAGAAGGAAATTGTATAAACCTGTTCGATATTGGGTTTTAAATTACATGTCCTAATGAAAAATAAAACCAAGTTTTTTTATTCTATTATGTGAGATCAATTTAATCCATCTAGATGAAGTGACTGACCAATCAGTTTCTAATTGTCTTTTAGACATTTTGCTTCTATGCATACATAAGCAGTATTTTACCTCGCGACTGGTTGTGTTGCTTTTGTAAATATAAATATAAGGGCTTTAATCATTAACAGACTGACAAAAGGAAAAAAAAAAATC
>NW_015151981.1:69126-79009 GCF_000732505.1 Cyprinodon variegatus | reverse complement strand
TTCTGGTGTAGGAGTAGCCTTTGTGGTTGTTGATGGTTCAGGAGTTGTAGGTTTCTCTGTCGAGGAAGAAATGACCTTTGTGGTTGAGGACTGCTCTGTGATTGTCGTTGATGGTGTTTCAGGTGTAACTGTCACTTTTGTTGTAGTGGATGATTTCGGTGTTGTTGTAGATGTTGGTGTAGTGATAGACTTGGTGGTTGTGGATGGTTTGGAAGTTGTTGTAGGAGGTGTACTGGTTGGAGCTGTAATTCTTGTTGTTGTAGGTGGCATTGGGGTTTCTGGTGTAGGAGTAGCCTTTGTGGTTGTTGATGGTTCAGGAGTTGTAGGTTTCTCTGTCGAGGAAGAAATTACCTTTGTGGTTGAGGACTGCTCTGTGATTGTTGTTGATGGTGTTTCAGGTGTAAAGGTCACTTTTGTTGTTGTGGATGATTTTGGTGTTGTTGTAGATGTTGGTGTAGTGATAGACTTGGTGGTTGTGGACGGTTCAGAAGTTGTTGTAGGAGGTGTACCGGTTGGAGTTGTAATTGTTGTTGTTGTAGGTGGCCTTGGTGAAGTTTCACATGATACTGGACAGCATACCCTAATTTGGTAGTCAAAGCACTTTCCTGGGCGCAAAGGCTGGTCTTCTTTTTTACAGATTAATCCATATTTTATATCACAACTTACAACCTGTGCATTTTCCTGTACAAATTGGTCAAAATCCATTTCTGGTACAAGTGCTGATTTACAATCAATTTCAGTCGGATTGTCACATATTTGTTTACCACCTTTTTTGATATTTTCGTATGTTTCCCAGTCACTTTTGTCTGTCTTTGGATTATGGACATTGTACCAGTCAGACCACTCACAAGTTGAAATACATGGCGTTGTGACTGGAATTGGTTTTGTGGTTGTGGATTGTTTTGACATAGTTGTAGTTGATATTTTAGGGGGAGAAGTTATTTTTGTCGTTGTTGGTGGTTCAGAAGCTGTTACATAGGGGGTGGTGTGTGGAATTGTGGTTTTTATTGTTTCACTTGTCTCTGTGGTTTCTGGTGTAGGAGTAGCCTTTGTGGTTGTTGATGGTTCAGGAGTTGTAGGTTTCTTTGTCGAGGAAGAAATTACCTTTGTGGTTGAGGACTGCTCTGAGATAGTTGTTGATGGTGTTTCAGGTGTAAGGGTCACTTCTGTTGGTGTAGGTATTGCTGTGGTTGTAATTGATATTTCAGGGGTTGTTGGCAGTGACGAAGGTGCAGTTGTTGTCTTTGTAGTCGTGCTTTGCTCTGGGGTTGTAGGATATGGTGTTTGTTGAGTAGAGGTTGATCCCTCAAAAGTTGTAAGTGAGGGTGTAGATTGAGCTTTGGTGGTTGTTGACGGTTCTGAGGTTATAATAGGGGTTTGAGTAGTAAGAGTTGTAGCGTTTATGGTCACGGGTTGTTCTGGGGATGTTGTGGGAGAGGGTGTAGCTTTTTGCGTTGTTGGTTTAACAGAGGGAGTTTCTGTTGGCACTGTTGCACAGGGTTCATTTATGTGTATCACAGTTGAATTAATGCATATTGCATAGTAGCACATTCCCATGTTGTCTGTCACATTATAAATCACATCATTATCTTCATATATAGTCCCATTGTACAAGCAATAGGCACATTCTTCCACGCATGTTTGAGTCTTCTCATCAAAAATTGGTTTATCTTCTGGGCATACAGGATAACAACCTAGAGAAAACATAACAAAATATAGCATCTTATATAGATGCGCTTTCAACGTAATATTAGTCATTAAATGGTATCCTTACCCTCGAGATTGGGTATTGGATTGTTACAAATTCCTTGTGGGTTTAAACAAGTCTTGTAACAAGGTGTGTGGCAAGGACTGTAATGCCATGTACAATCTTCTGGGTTGTTATAATAATCACAAAAAACAGCTGAAATGAAAAAAAAAGAAGTAGGAGAAGTTAGTTACATTCTAGGTAAAAATATATACCTTTGAATTGTTAGAGTAGAGAGGAACTGTAGAATTTATTGTAGGCTTTTTTTAGGACAAAATTTACAACTCTGTCTTTGGTTATGGGGGGTGCTGGAGGGTGGTCTCTGAGTGTTTTTGCCTTTAGGCCTAGCAGATTGGGCTTTTTAGCACCCCCTGGCTGTGGTTCAAAACAGGAATCTATCATTTTACTGGGAAAATTGAGCACACAGTTCAAACCACTACAACTAAAAACCACCAGTGATGGCCGAAATCTTGGTGTCATTATTATACCTGAACCTTAAGAGGCATATAAAGGCAGTCAGCCCTTTATCAGCTGAAGAACATCTCCAGAATTAAAGGACTAATGTCCAAGCAGGATTTAAAAACGTCAGTGACACCTTTATCTTTACTGCAACAGTGTAAAGTCTACCAGATAGCAGTAGCTGATCCAAAACGTTGCTTCCCGTGTTCTCACAAGAACTAAGAGCTTATCAGCACAGTTGTGAAGTTCTTAAACAGGATTTCAGTAGCCCAGAGAATAGACCTGAAAATCATTCTCTCAGTTTAAAAATTGATCAGCACTTAAAAACATAACAGATATGTTAACAGGTTTGGCTGCCCTTCCACGCTGCAAGCAGGCCAAAAGCCATGGCCACCGCCACTGCTCCCAAGGTCTAATTGCCCACCTCTGAGCTCAAACCTTCCACCAAAGCTCAAAGAACTGCGGTAGCTGAGAATTACTTCATAGATAAGAAACCTTTATTCTATGGAAGAAAAACATTGGATTCTGCCTTTTTTTTTGTACACCAAATTTTAAACACAGATTTTTTTAACATTGTATTTTAAACTCTGATTTTATTAGCAACAAATTTTAAAATTTTAAAGTATTTTTACAAATGAAGTTCCTTACTCTGAATTTTTATCTGAAGAACAATCAGCTGCAAAATATTCAGCTGCAGGGTGGGCCCAACCGATTCTGATCACTTACTGATCGATATACCCAACTCCACTACTTCCTGAACTTAAGCCAGCTTCTTATTGTCTTTTATTACTTGACAGACTGAATAATCCAGGCGTGTCCAGCCATTCTTGCCATGGTAACTGAGGTCACAAACACCTGGATTATCAGTTTGACCAGTAATATAAGAAAGAAAGCAAAGGAGCCAGCTGAAGTTCAGGAAGTAGCGGAGTTTGGCATATAGCCTATTGTAGTTTGCAAGTAGTTTAGAAGTGCTTATTTTAGATTGCTTGTATACCTGTCTTAAAATGTACGGTATACTGGAGCTTGGTTAGTGGAAGGGCTTGCAAAGGGCTTTGAGAATCTTGCTTTAATTTTCCCCTAAAAAACTTGACATGGTTGTTGTGAAATTAAGGACTAAATATAAACTAATTAGCAAAGATCTCTACAAAGTTTCCCTCAAGTAGGAAATGACAAACCAGCAATTGTTTTTGAAAAAGTATATTTATATTGTGTGACAGTGGGTGCTTAAAAAAACGAAATCCTTGGCAAATAATTTCATAGTTTACTCACGACAGATGTCAGGGGTTCTCCATGCAACACAAACGCCAGCCTCGTTACAAGCCTGAGCGTAGGCTGCTACAGCTGAGCAGAAACACTCACAGTCTCCTCCTGTGTCGCAGGCACATGAGTCTTTCACACAGTTTTCATAAAATGGGCGGGGATCAGTCTATTTGTTCACAAAAGAGAAAACATTCATTAAAAAGTTTTTTGGATATCTGAGTTAAAGAAACACCTCCAAGTGTTGCAGACCTTGTTATGGCAGTCTTTGAATGTATCGCCTGTTATGATGCTACACATCATTTTTGCCCAGTGATGTCTCATGGGTGCAGCTACACAGGAATCCACATTCTCTTCCACATCTGGGCAAGTGCTTGATGCTTTCCAACTGTTTGCAAACTCTAGTGAGTTGCTGACCATCATCTGACCCTGGATGGTGTAGTCATTCAATCCATTTCCATCAAAATTTCCACACAGGCCACAGACTTCACCCTGTAAAACAGTCACAAGGCTAGTCACCCTCACAAACTACATTTTCTGAGAGATGGGTTTGTTAAACTGGAAAAACGGTCTAGAAATAAGTTAAAAAATTCTTAAATTAAGTGTATTTATGCAGTTGACATCAGACAATCCAATTGTTTTTTCTCTTTTAAGTATAGATTGTCTTGTTCCATTCACAACACGTCTCTTTTACCTCCTCAATCCAAGAACAAATGCACTTATTTTAAGAAAAAGTGACTTTTGTACCTTTCAATTTTTTCCAGTGTACCTATTTGTAAAAGATTTCTGTTATTATTAATAAACATTGAATGTTATTTACACTGTGCTGAGGCTCCAGAAGAATGCGAACAGTTGTTTTGCGATCCCACAACAATGCCAAGCCGATGTCAGATTCTACCACCAGGTACAGGCCGACCCTCCTTATTCTGTGATGAATCAGAGGACCCTGTCCCAGATCTTCTTCTTCGTATTTCCCCTTTGTTAGTTTGATTTCTGTGCGCTAAAAAAGAAGAGATTTTTATATCATTATCTATACAAACTAAACGGCTTAAAAAGATAATTCAGATGATTTAGACTAAGTGGGTTATTATATATTTTTGTCTTACCCCAAGTTGAATTCTGACAGTTTTAGAGCAGGTGGTGCCTGTAGAACCACACGGTATGTTTTCTGTGATAATCCCAAAGTTGTTCTCCACTGTTTTATTCCCACATTTATTCTTAGAAAAGAAACATTTTGTTAAGTGTTTGTTTTTAAGCACAATAAAAAGAAATGCATCTTACTGAGAATACAAACTTTCAAAGCTCAACTATACTGTCAACATATCACCTGTCAAACAATATAATACATTTTGTGCATGCCTTATTACTGATTATTTGTCATTTTGCAAACAAGTTTTGATGCCTCAGTTTTAAATGTTTTATCTCATATCTGGTGGGTGAAATCTATAACTTTTTTTTAACTTTCTTTTTTGGGTCTCGATAAAAACAAGTCTTTTTCGTGGCACAAATCAGGTCACATCGATGAGGTATGTGTGGCTCCCTTGTAAGGTTTATGTGTATTGGGAGTTTAATGCATGGCCCACTTTAAAATCAGGAGAGACACAACAAACATTTTGTTTTACTTTTCCCCTAACTTGCTGATCACCTCAAAATCAAATCATAGAAATTCACTGCTCCCAAGTGACCAAATGATAATAGGCAGAATTAATTAGAAAGTAAGTCAATCTGCTTCTTGTTGGAGGAAGGCCAAATATTTAGCAGGCTGAGCTCAGTGATGACTGAATCTTAGTTATTACTGCTATCGCTGTAATATTTCAGTAGCACCTGCATTTGCTTTGACTTAATGCATCCACTGTGGAATTCCACAGGGCAGTTGCCTTGGGCCACTTTTATATGCCATCTTCACAAATGATCTACCATTAGTATTAAAATATGCTAAATTAAAAATGTATGCAGATGACACAACTGTCTATGCATCTGCAAAATCAATATCTGAATTAACTTCCATTTTAAATAAGGACTTAAAAATTGTAGAGCAATGGGTTTTAGATAATAAATTAGTTTTGGACATCTCAAAGACAAAAACTAGTACTTGGTTCAAACAAGTCTCTTAAACACGACCCAAAGTTAAATTTGTTAATAAATTTGTTAATAACAGAAGCTAAGCTTCTTGGTGTCTATTTGGATAATAAACTGTCTTGGTCAAGTCAGACTGAAGCTGTTGTAAAGAACACTGGCAGAGCTTTAGCTATATTGAGAAGATGTAGCAAGTTTTTGCCAGCTGATTTGACTAAGCTTATCGTAAGAACATTAATAATTTCTCAACTTGACTACTGTCAAACAATATGGTCAAATACAAAAAGAAACAATTTAGAGAAACTTCAAATAATGCAGAATAAAGCTGCCAGTGTAGCATTAAATTGTTCTTACAGGACCAGTATAAATACCATGCATTCCAATCTAAGCTGGCTAAAAGGCACTAGCTTCGCTATTATTCTCAATGTGGAAAATCTTAAAAGTCCACTGTTTCTGTTTGTTCAATTTAAGAATAATTTGGACTCTCATGGTTAAGCCACGACACATGCAGCTGAAGGACGATTTGTAATTTCTAGGGCGAAAACAAATTTTCTTAAATGCAATGAAAGAATGGAACTCATTGCCATTAATTCTCATAAAAATTGTACATAAATCTGCTTTTAAAATGCGACTTAAGAAGTTTTTAGGAGCAACTTATCTATAAATGAAATATTCCAATTTATTGTAACTTATTCATATAATGTTAAAATTTTAAATTGTTACTTTCCCCTTTTCTATGAAGTTCAGTCTTATTGATATATATATGATATTTGTCATCTGTCAAACATGCTCATGAATTTGCATTGTATACTGTATTTTAATGATGTGGACCCCAGGAGGAGTAGCTGGGTGTAAAGCACAGCTAATGGGGATCCTAATAATAAATAAACAAATAAACAAATGCATATCTTACTGACTTGTTAGAGTTTTAAAATTATGAGTTGCTAAAATTATTCCATTTGTCTTAGCTCATCTTGAGACCAGATTTCATGTAAGCTATAGTATTAGATCTATAGAAAAGGAAAGTTGAAGCATTATGAGTCTAAATTAGCAACTGAAATACAAGGGAGATTCATAAAAGTGAGTTGCGGTATTGATGTTTTCCTAATTTCTGTGCATCTACAATAACTAGATCTAGACTGAAATGTGACTTTGATTGAATCCAATCCATAGTCTGAAATTTATTTTTTGTTTACAAATGTCAAGTAACTTATTACTTACTCCGCTTTAGACTCTACAATGTCTATTTTTTGATCAAAGGAATAGTGAACAGAGGAATAATCTCAGACGCATTTATTTTGGATCAATTTGATGTTCGTTTGATTTACCTTAACAGCAACATATGCACATTCTCCCTGAAATCCATAGGTCCGCTGATCAAATGTGCTGTAGTGCCCACTTCCATAAATAACGCAGGTTCCTGGACATTTTTTCTCAGTACACTCCCATCTCCCACTTTTACATGTGCTAGATTTCAGGAATATTATGAAAAACGCCTTGAATTAATTTGTATAAATGACAGGTACAATTATAAAAACTGATTGAAAAGATATGCTTTACAAATTCTGCGTTGCTTTTAAAACACTGGCTTACCAGGTGTTGCACTGGTTTGGAATTTTTGCTCCTGCACCATAAATACGTCCATCATGCTGACATGTACATTCAGTTTCTTTCACACAGGAGCCTTTTCCGTCCTCCAGGAGACCATCTGGACACCGACAGCCAGACTCACACTCTGTAGAGTCCTGGAAGGTGAAAATGATTTAGAAAATATTCTCCCTCACTGTAAAAAAAATCTAAATCTATATAAGTCATTTCTTCTTAAAATAAGTGCATTTGTTCTTGAATTGAGAAGGTTAAAGAGACATTTTGCCAGTGGAACAAGACACTTTACATTTAAAATAAGAAAACACAATTATATTGTCTTATTTCAAGTGCATTTTATCTAAATATCTTATTCTAAGAGTAGAAATACTCATTCCATTGGCAAATCATTTCATGTACCTACTCAAATTAAGGGTAAATACACTTAATTTAAAAAATTTCTACTTATTTCTAGATTGTTTTTCCAGTGCTTATTTTATACACTGGAAAAACGATCTAGAAAAAAGTAAACATTTCTTAAATTAAGGGTATTTTCCCTTAATTTGAGTAGGTACATGAAATGATTTGCTAATGTAATGAGTATTTCTACTCTTAAAATAAGATAATTAGATAAAATGCAATTGAAGTAACACAAAGCTATTGTGTTTTCTTATTTTAAATGTAAATTGTCTTGTTCCATTGACAAAATGTCTCTATTGCCGTCTAAATTCAAGAACAAATACACTTATTTTAAGAAAAAAAAATGACTTTTTAAGTGTATTTATGTATTATGCTGTGGAACACGCCTGGTGTTTACATGGCAATTAATAATTCACAGATATATCTGGAATAACACTGAACTTTTGGAGGTTTGGTGATATTTGCAATAATTACTCACACATTCATCACTGTCCAGATTTAAACAGGTTTTAGCACACTGCAGTCCGAGGTCTCCTGCAGATGCAGAGGAACAGTCGAAGAAGACTTTTGGAAACGGACATACTATAAAAGAAAAAAAAAAGGTTTCTTTACACTAGATCAAACAAATGAGGGAGCTATTGAAGGAAGAGGACAGTAGAAAACAAACTGACATGATGAGCGGCTTCTCCAAGAATGACAATGAAGAATTCCATTGGTGCAAACACTTTGCAAAGAAAGGAAAAATAATGTAAGATACACACATGATATTATGCGAATAGAAAGGAAATGTACATCAAGTTTTCACTTTCTCACCAGTGATCATCTCTGATGTTGATGGATTTTCCTGGCTTAACGTAAACGCCGTTATGGTAGCAGGAACATTTTTCCATTGGGATGCAAATACCGTTTTCATCCATGAAGAGCCCCTCAGCACAGGCGCAGCCATCGACAGGCAAGAAGTCGGAGGTGCAGCTCTGCTGATCTGAGCTCAAAGATCTGCATGTCAGCTGGCACCTCTTGTTTGTGTAAGAGAAGGTCTGAGAAGCTGGGCAGCTTTTTGTGTACGTATCTGTTGGATTATGAGAAGATGATTGCTCAATAGTGTTACAGCTTACAAATAAAGGGGGGTAAATATTATAGAAACGTTTATCTAAAATATTTTTTCTGGTTCACAAAATATAGATTTATATTCTTACCACAAACACTCTCTTTCCAGTTTGTTACAAAGACTCCCTTTTC
The DNA here is from genome assembly GCF_000732505.1 of Cyprinodon variegatus. Lineage (NCBI taxonomy): Eukaryota > Metazoa > Chordata > Actinopteri > Cyprinodontiformes > Cyprinodontidae > Cyprinodon > Cyprinodon variegatus. The sequence continues at coordinate 70,227 of NW_015151981.1, read as the reverse complement.
TGCACAAGCTCGGGCGTAAGAGGAGAAGACCGCACACAAACAGGCCTCACTTTTCTCGCAACTACAGGTGGAATAAATGCATCGCTGCAGAAGACAGAAAAATATGTTTTAAAAAAAATACTGTTCTATTAAATATAACCAGCAGTATGTATTGAAATCGGAAATATGGTTCATGCTCCAGTTTTTGCATCGTTTTTTAAACAAAAATGCTTGTAAACTCAAATAAAAACACGATAAGTTTACATTGGACTCAAATTACAGTTTTATATACCTTTATTTTATTTGTTAAATTGAAAAGCAAACAAATAGAGGCTAGAAAAGACTGCTATAGGCTTGGCTGCCGTTCAGGCACTAAACATGATGACAGTTAGAAATGGGACTATTTTTGTACCTTATAAAACATTTCAGGATCCACCATCGATCGGCATGGAGCGAATGTACTGTTTGGGCTCAGGAATAAGGAGCACCAGTGCTTAGCATAGAACTCTGAGGAAAAAAAGATGTTATATAAGACATGTACCGGAAAGGAACTAAGAACAGCACATTTTTCTGCACACAGCAGCAACTAAAACAAAAGCAGAAAACTTATTTACCATTTTCCAAACTGAGGGAACACGGGTCATCAAGTCTCTCCTGTCTGTCTGAACACATAAGGTTTGCCTTCCAGGAGTTACTGAAGCTTGCTGCCGTTCCCTCCACGATCCCCTGGGGGGTCTTCATTTCATCACTTAAAATCATGTTGAAGTTCCCACACAAACCTGAGGACAAAGATTAAATTATCTTTAAAGAAATGAAACTGTTTTTTCATTGAATTGTGTGTGGCTTTTTGTTTTGCTTTTGTTTATCTTTGGGAAAATATAAACTTGACACAATCAAAAATATAATTATGTTTTATTGGAAGTAAATCCTTGTTACACTGCAAAAAATGGATATCTAAATTAGTCATTTTTTTCTTAAAACCTATGTGTGTGTGTTCTTTGATTAAGGAGGTAAGTGAGACACTTTGCCAGTTGAACAAGACAACTTACATTTGAAATAAGAAAAAACAACTGCATTGTCTTATTTATAGTGCATTTTATCTAAATATCTTATTTTAAGAGT
>NW_015151981.1:65886-68433 GCF_000732505.1 Cyprinodon variegatus | reverse complement strand
ATGACTGAACATGACTGAACATGACTGAACATGACTGAACATGACTGAACATACAATCAACAATCATATAATACAATGTTTCACACCAACAATATCAAAACCTACCTAAAGAGAAAAATCAGAAAAGAAAATTAAAACTTACCACGTGTCTTTGATCTATAGCTTTGCTCCAGGCTAATGTAGACTTGCATGAGAGGGACATGCTGGATCTGAATCTGCAACCCAAATCTTGTCTGTAGCAAGATGTGGAAGGAGGAGGCCTGGAAAATGCTGATGTCTCCTAAAATAAACAGGTGGATATAAAATCACACCTTGAAGCAGGAGCTTGAAGAATAATGTTTGATTCAGAATGATCCTCTGACCCACCTGAGTTGTACGGTAAAGTGACAGTCTGCTGGTTCTGCATAACTGTGCCATCAGAGTTGAATGTTAGGACCTGATAGAATAAACAAGGAGTCAAAAAAAGTTGCAGGCTCCAATTTTAATCTTTAAAAAACAGCTACTTTTAAAAAGATTTTTTTACTCACGTTGTTTTTGTCATTGTTTAGCAGGATTTTCAGGGCCTTCAGGCATGTGTCAAACTGTTGGTGAGTGCAGGGAACCAACTGGGCCAGGAGTGTAAACTTTGGGCTCACTTCATCCTGAAAAGGATTTTAGGATTTATTTTTTACAGTTGAAAAAAGTCTGAAGAAATTGTCATCATACTGCACTAGTGGGGTTGCAAACTCCCTGAATAAAAAAAGGGACACCTCATGTGCGTCCCAGCTGTTTGCCTTTAACCCTCCTGTGGTGATTTTTTTTCAGAGCCCCTTTGTGTGTGAAATTATTATTTTTAACTATTTGACTGAAATCTGCATTGAATTAGTTGCATCTTTGTGAGCGACATGAACACATGGAAAACTTATTATTATCCAGCAATTTACTTTAATGCAAAATAACAAACTTTCCTGAATAAAATAAGAATCCTAAACATAAGCCTGTCCTGCTCAACTTTAAAATGCGAAAATGAATATAAAACTCAAATAAATAGTGCACATTTTAGGTGCAACAGCAAACTTGTGCAAATTTGTTAACATATTTGTGCCTTAATTGCAATGACTGTAGCCTACAGTTGTAAAACAGAAAAAAATCATTAGCTCTATGCAACATAATGTGGTTTGCAGCAGTGAGGAGTTTTTTGTCTTTCAGTGCTGCAGAGTAAAACTCTGAGCAGGACAGTTCATGATTGAGGCTGACAATGAGCTCAGTTTTAATCAATTAAGTGGAATTTTTTTCTGCTCTTCAGTCCATTTGTTCTTCATTCAGGAGAAAATCCTTTCCACAAAACCAGTGGATGATGGGACGCTGAGGACACAGCAGCTTGGATGTTAGGAAGTTCAGCTTCCTGAAGAACTTCCATCCACCTCTCTGCTGTTCCTTTGGACTCCCAGGATTCCTTTTCCTTTAAATTCCTCCTTTCGTCCCTCATCCTACTCTGTTGTCTCCTGCTATCTTCTCTGTGAGCAAAACTTGGCTCGACCAATGGGATGAGGGGATTCTGGACCGTTACATATATGCCGTCAGCTCATTGGTCACAATGCAGGACAGGGAGGGGAACAAGTTTACCGTAAGTTTTGTATCTAACGTGCCCTTGTTCTTCATTTTCTTTTTACTGACTATTTTTTAACTCTCACAGTAATACGGGACAAAGTGTGTTCCTTTTCCACTAAATACGAGACAAGTGCTTCTATTTCTAAAAACGAAACAATTCAGTTTTTCAAGAGACGGCTGGAAACCTGATGCACTACACACATCATTTTTACACCTACCACAAGAGTTTGATATAGATATTTTACCTTGCCTTCCACCTTTGCCAGAGTGTAGAAACAGTCTCCGTGAAAAATGTAGGTTTTCCCATCAAAAGTTGTAAAATGAGAACCTCCTTCAACTGCACAGGTGGCAGGTTTTTCAATGCTGATACAATTCCACAGGCCCTCAAAGCATGTGCTTTAATAAAAAAGCAAGAACAACATAGATTTAGATAGTCTAATTGACACATTTGGCATAGATGTATATACACCAGACATAAGGTACCATTCCTCTCGATCTTGTTGGTAAATCTCTCCAGGGTTGTAGATTTTGTCATGTTTGCACTGACATTCAGCCTGAGGAACACAGCCTCTCTCAGAAATATCATCAAACACAGTTCCTGAGGAAAGACCATTTTAGCTTAAATTTATATAAAGAAATACAGTTTGCTTTTATTTGGTAGTGGGATGTAAACTAACCGGAAGGACAGAAGCAGCCGTCCATTTTGTGGTCTTCACAGAATGAACTAACATCTTGATGCGTGCAGGTATCCATGCAGGGGGAACCACTTTCTTCATATACCATGTTGTAAGGACACTGTTTCTCTGCAGGATGAATCATGCCAGTTAAAAGCATTTCAAGAGACTTGTCCTTTAGGGATTTTTGGAAAGATGTTAACGGAAGGTATTTAAAGTTTTTGTGTAATTTTTTTGTCTGATTATTTTTTATTTAAATATTTTCCAAATATTTTTTTAAATA
>NW_015151981.1:61021-63789 GCF_000732505.1 Cyprinodon variegatus | reverse complement strand
TATTATTATTATTATTATTATTAGAATTTAGCCACAGAACAGTGTGGGACAGTCGTTCAAAGTATACAACAAATTCAAAGTATTTACCACAGAACTGAGGTGTCCTCCAGTTGGGGGGCTGTCCTCCTGCATGGGAACACTGGCGAGAAAACTCCGACAGTGTGCTGCAGATGCAGTAGTCATTGGTACTGTTACTACAGCCACACATGTCCTTCACACATGCCTGGATGTAAACTTCGGGGTTAATGAGTTTAGCGCATGAACTCCACGAGTCTGACAGAAACATTTGTTCACAGATTGTTTGCTGTAAAGGACAAACAGATGAACAGTCTGGAGGTTAGCACGTGGTTGTGTATTTTTAACAGCACATTAACTGGATCATAAACTCACAACTTCTTTGCAGGAATCTGGGAGAGCCACAGCCTCCAGCAGCTCATCCTCCTCCTCATAGGGGTCGTCACAGTCATCGTTGGGGAGGTGGGCTTTGTGTTTATTGCCAAATTCGATGGGGCTGATTTTTCGGCCTGTGTGTGACATGATCAGAGCTTCATAACCCAGATTCTAAAAGAATCATACTAAATAACCTTAAACTTACCGCTATGGATGAACTCGTTGTAAACTGGAACACCATTGAAATCTCCACAAAGACCGCAAGTTTTGTTTGCAAAGTCGCCATCAATTTCCACCTAAAATAGATCAAATAAAGTTCTTAAAACTAAATTTAACAGAATCCACAGTGCATCAGGCGACTATTTGAGTTGATTTCACCTTTTGCTTCGATCAACTTCATTAATACGTTTTTTGATTTTTGAATTTTAGTTTTGTACATGTAGTCACTACAATAATAAAGATATTTATATGCATAAATTAAGCAGAGCGCTATGGAGATAACAAAATCTGTTGGGCTCTTTTTGGCATCAAGAAAATTATTCTTTTTACCACATTGCCAGACAGGACAAAATCTAAACTAAGTTCATACACTGCAAAAATGATCTAGAAATAAGTAAGAATTTCTCAAATTAAATGCATTTATCCTTACTTTAAGTAGGTAAATTAGATAGTTTGCCAATGGAATGAGTATTTTTACTCTTAAAATAAGACAATTAGATAATATGCACTTGAAATAAGACAATATAATTATTTTTTCTTATTTTAAAAGTAAATTGTCTTCTCCCATTGGCAAAATGTCTCTTTTACCTCCTCAATTCAAGAACAAATGCACTTATTTAAAGAAAAAATGACCTATCTAGACTTCGATTTTTTTCCAGTGTAGAGGCCTAACATAATGTTGTCTTTCTTAAGAAACCATAAATTTACCTTCATGTTAAAGACTATCCAGTTTATAGTCATCAAAGCTTTTTAACATCTATCAGAAAGCAGTTAACTTCAGCATATATCATAAATATCATAAATATGTTCCAAAGGTTTGCAGGTTTTTACCATCACTGCATCATCTCCATTCCACATGACAGTGATCCCCACTTTGGCCTGAAGTTTGATGTAAGCAGCGTTATTTTCCACTTGAACCCCTCCCTTGTAATAAGGTAGATGAACTCTGACAAAAGAAAAAAACAAATAATACATTGTTGTTTAGTTTGTGTGTGATAGTGAAAAAGCGCCGTTTATCTCTCAACTTTAGACTTTTTACTTACTGCTCATAGTTGACAGATATCCAGCTCTTACTGAGGTGGAACAAGACTTCATTGATGGTGATCGCCAAGTAACTAATTGTAGGGTTACCATCGTTTTCTGTCCTCTTTATGTGCACCGCAAACTCCTGATAGGACTGGTAGCAGTCAGAGACCAGGTTGTACTCACACATGCCAGGAAACTGGTAAACATCACCATCAAAAGTCTTGAAGTGCTCTCTGCCCCATGTGCTGCAGATGCTGCTGACATGGTTGCGAACTAAAAAAAGGATTTATGTAGAGATTTTAGGAAAGTCTCTGTACAGCAGATGATAGAAACAAATACATCAAACAGTAAATACCTAACTGTAAAGAAAACTATATTTATTAATCTAATTTTTTGTCTTACCCAGTCTGGCTTGGATGTCGGGGAAACTGATGACTGCTAAGGTTAGGAAACTCCACAACCCAAATCTCCACCGCATGATTGCCGCTGTAGGCCGACAGTGTCCAGCACTAGAAATGTTCCATCAGTGTCGAGCTGCCATATATATGGAGATTGCACATTTCTTTGCTCACACCCTCCAACCAAATTGGACATGAGATTTTATTGCCATTGACACGGCAAACATTTGCTGTAGAATTGTCTGACGCTTTGCAATAGCAATATAAGTCCAATATAAATCATTCTAACATCCTCCTCATGTCTTTTAATTGACCCTCAGCTGTGAGTCTAAGAACAAGCAAGGAGTCTGATTAAACTTAGCAGTTTTTCATTTCTTTACCATGGAGGATATATTTTGAGGAGTTTGTGTTTTTTTTTTTTTTTTTTTTCTGTTCGCAGGATGAATTGAAAAGGTTATGAATGGATTTTAACAAACGTTTTATCAGCAGTTTGCCACATGTCAAAGAATAGTTAATTAAAATATAATGATCCAGATCATGCGTGAGTTTGAGCTATATATTTAAATCACAAGATGGGGGACAATTTTCTGGTGGAGGTCTGCGCCTCGTAGTCATTTTCTAGTTTAATCATGCAAGCAGAATGGTGACAAAAAAAAGATTGTTTCAAATTGAAATAATAAGGAAAAGAAATACAGTACAAGTGATTTGTAAAAATCAGAAATAGGGATTCAATTC
>NW_015151981.1:57528-60372 GCF_000732505.1 Cyprinodon variegatus | reverse complement strand
TTCTTCTCAACATTCTTCTCAACATTCCATTGCATGCTTCCAAGCAATACAAGGCCTTGTCCATATAAGACTCAAACTCACTGCGGATCCAGACATTTGAATTGAGAAAGCTTCCTGGAGAGGTGGAGAAACGTCTTCAAATCTTGAAAACCAAGTCCAGTGGATATTTTTTAAATTTCTACGGAATGACTATGACCTGGATGACTGAGAACCTTCATCAACCTAAATAAAGAACAACCCACCTGTGGGCTAAGTTTGAAATTTTATTTTATTCTGTTGCTCTTCTTTTAATCATTTATAGAGATTTCAAAATGACAATGTCTAAATAAAATTAGAAATGAACAGAAACAATAAAAATATGTTGATAATGAACAAAGTTTAGGCTAATGCTAACCCTTGCAGCTCATGGGTCAGTAATGGTCGCCCTCCCTACGTCTCGGTACCCTTGAAGTGGCACTCAGCCTTAAAAAGGTTGGTGACCCCTGATCTAGAACCACCACTGATCCCAACAACCTCAATCAGTTCTTCCATTCATGCAGTCAGTTAAATAACCTGCTGCTGTCATTCTGCACATCTCTGATGTTGCTGCTATTTTCAAATATCCATTACTGTAAAAATGTCCATAGCTGCATATTGGTTATTTATTCTCCAGGTGCACATTTTATATTGTTAAAACATTTTCCAGTACAGGGTTTTATTGTTTATTTTTTAACTCTTCACTATTACCTTATTCTTATACATTTTTCTAAGGTCCAAATTTGTGTTACCATTTTTCTCTAACCGTTTTGCTGCTAGAAACACCATAATTTCCCCATTGTGGGACAATAAAGGTATTTTCTGTTCTATTCTATTCTATTCTATTCTATTCTATTCTATTCTATTCTATTCTATTCTATTCTATTCTATTCTATTCTATTGTACTATTTTCCAGACAATTTATATGAATCAATAATCATTAGTCCATTATCAATGTCAGATCTCAGGCTTCTTGTACTGACAAGTTCATTAAGTGCAACATTTTGTTCATCTTATTTGCTTCTATTTGTGTTCAAAAGAAAAAAACTATAAACTATTTGGAGTGAAAAAGGAGCTAAAGACCATAAACTCTCTGTACTTCCTCTCCTAACCTTTAATTATTATTCACCAGGCAGAAAAAAGGCCATGTAACATGGTTGCCAAATGAAAGTTATTACATTTAGATCTGCACTTCCCAGATGTTTAGAATCTATTCTATTCTATTCTATATTTAAGTATGTAGCCATTTTTCCAGTGGTAGGTTCTTGAGTCACATGACTTGGACTTGAGTTATTGATTTTCTAACTTTAGACTTGATGTGATGAATTCTCAGTGACTTCAGACTTGATTTGAACTTTTGAAACAGTGACTCAGGACTTGAATTAGACTTGGACCTTTTTACTCTGAATTTTTTTTAGATTTCCTCAAAAATAAGCATTATTTTAAAAGTCTGCACCATTACAACAACAAACGACAGACTATATTTCTGTCTCTCCACACTATGGTTCTATATGTTCATGAGCCTCAGCACAGCCATTTAAATTAACAGGAATTTTTAAATAAATACAAACGCTGCTCCAAAGAGTAGTTTCCTTTGAGTGCATAAACTTCAGAGTAATCAACAAAATTAAATGTAATATTAAAAACATGCAAGAAGAGAGCCAAAGATGGAGACCAAACATCTATTAACCTTGCTTCACATTTGAAGTTGCAAGAAGAGCAGTTGTTTTCACTTTTCTATTGCAACAATTAGATGGATGACTTTAGCTAACTATGCTTCAGACTTAGACAAACTTTATTGGCAAAAACAAAATTTTGATGCTTACAGCTTTTCAAAAGTGCAGGAGCAGTTTAGTAGTAAAACGAACATTTCCAATAATAGAGGGCAGCACTGATCAAAAAGTTAACAGTGTAGGAAAGAGATGTTGCAAAAGGCATTGATGATGAAGGTTCAGAGCAAAATAAATAAATATGGTGAAAAATGCAGCAGATCACTGAGTTGAGTTCTGTTTATATAAAAATTTGCCATGTAGTGCAAATATGATGTTCACAGTGTGATGCAGAGTCTGGATTTGTGACTTGATTAGTGTTTCAACAGTTCAGCAGTCTGGTGGCGGGGAAGAAGCTGTTGCAGAGCCTGCTGGTCCTGCATCAAATGGTGCGAAGCATTTTCAGCCGCCCCTGTTCGCTCTGTTCTGTTTCCTCTGGACTGTTACCTGGATTCTGCCTGCTGCTGACCTTGGACCCGTCTTCTGACCACGGTTTGGATTGCCCTCCAGGATCAGTCGGTCCCTCTGTCTGAAGCATGCTGTTACTTGGCCAGTATGACCAGTATACCTGGCCCTTCAGCAGACGTCTCAAAGGAACTATAAAGTTACAAAGCCGCAAAGATGAGAAATATGCACTACCCATCATATTTCCTTAGAGGAATATGTCTGAATTAAGATTAATACAACACATTTAGAAGGTAATATATTACTGCATTTCATTATTTGCCAGAGATGGGGTTTTGTTGTGATTATCTACATACTTTAGGTTCTGATATCATGTTCTTTCCGGTATGAACTGGAAGAGATCTGGAATACGATGGTGATACAGATTGAGAAATTAACCCAGTCTGGAGTTGATCCTCCTGTTCAGTCCCTATTCTGTACTGTTAGTCTTTCTTTGTTAAAGTCTGTAGTTTCCTTCACATGCTGCTCTTGGTCTTATAAATAAAACTTTTTTCTTCATCTCAATTTTAATCTTATTCTTACATACTTTTAAGGGTTGGCTTAAAACTTTCCTTTTTGATAAAGCTTCTAGTTAGAGTGGCTCAGGTTATCCTGA
>NW_015151981.1:50037-53710 GCF_000732505.1 Cyprinodon variegatus | reverse complement strand
ATCCTCTGTTGCTTTTTTTCATCCATTATGGCGGATAACAGCCATTAGGACTGAATCTGGACGCCACTGATTTATAGATTTAATGACGTTCCACAGATGAGAGAAACTCAGAGCAGATATTATTAGTAGTTTATAATTTTATCAAGTTGATAGTTGTTACCATGTGGCCAAGTTGTTCAGTAGGATGAGTCTGAATGCAGAGTTATAGCTTCTATTCTAGATTCAACCTTAAACTTCTATTCCATAGTGAGAGAATGAGGAGAATCAAAACGCTCCTGCTTTCTTTTTGGTTTATTTTTAAATAAGAAATAATGATCCAAATATCTGTCCTTATTTTCTGTGTCATTTTTATGCTGAAGTTCTTTCCAGGTGGTGTAGAATCTATAGCAGGTGGTTCTATGCATCAATACATCAGGATGTTTCTGAAAGTTACAGGTTCTTTAAAAATACTCTGAAAATTATACAGACATTTACTGATATTGGAACATTTAATTTGTATTTTTGAACACTTGAGTACTTTTAAATGAATGTACTTTTGAATATTTAAGTGTTTTCAAAAGGGAATACTTGAATATTTTAACTTGGGTAGATTATTGACTGAGTACTTTTAAAGTACTAATAATAATAACTTTTACTTGTAGTTGAGTAAGATTTGACTATGAGTATCAGAACTTTTACTTAAGTACTACTGTTGAGTACTTTGTCCACCAATGATAGTTTGTATAAACTGTGCCAAAAAAGATTAAAAACACTTTTAAAAAGGCCAAAAAAAGGGCTTCTGATGGAGAAGGAGCTTTAATATGATAGAGTAAGGTTTTATACATAATCAAAGAATATATTTTTATCTTAGGATGTGAGTGATAAGTTAATATTATTTTATCAGACCGTAAAAATGATCAAACGGTACTGGGTTTAAGCATTCAGATCTGTCACTTCCGCTTGCTTCCTGCAGGGGGCGATATTGTCTTTTAAAACGCTGGTTTTAAACCAGAAGAAGGTTATTCGCGCATGCGCAACCGGGCAACCCTCAGAAATGGAGGATGTTTGAAATTTAGCGGTGCTGCATTTAAAATGTTTTAAAACTTCGAAGTAAAACCAAAATAACCAGTTAGATTCACGCAGAGTGGCCGTTATGGGTGAGACTGAAAAGATATTTTTACTTTTAACATCAGATATTTACCTTTTGCCTGTTTGAGCGAGTTATAGCAGTTAGCTAGAATATATGAAGGAAAGAGATTAATCTGTAAACATAAATATAGCCCACACTATCATCCCGTGTGGGATTACCGTTACATAAAAACGAATAATAATTCAATCTTTACAGGTAATTGGCTACAACAAGGTGTTTGGTCTGTGATGCATTTATTAAATAATGGAGGGATTATGTTTTATGAAGTCTTCAGTATTAAATATAACCCGCAAATAACTAAAAGTGGAAAAAAAAAAATATTACAGCTATTCGTCCAAATATATTATGCACAGCTGAATGTTTTTATGAGAAGTCTGTTGACAGAAGCCCTTTGCTTCTCGGATTAATGGGGACAGTATCACAGATTATTAACTAAAAAAACTCAAAAATTAGGGAATGCTTTGTTATTTATTTGTCTCCTTTTGTATTAAATTAAAATTTTATATCGCATTTTTTTTTTTTAAATGCTAAAAGGGTAAAAATTAGAAGAAATTATTTATATCTTCACATTCATCCAAAACCCCAGGAAGTCCACTTTACAATCTTTTCAGGTGTTTACTCCTCTAAGGATTAAATTCCAAACTTACCTGAATTCTCTAAGAAATACATTATTTTTTAAGACTTTGAGAAAAGAAATTTGAAAGACTACTAAATGTAATAATCATCATGGGCAAGTTTTTTATTCACAAATGTTGTTTTCTTAAAATCAAACCATCTTTCGCCACTTTTCACTCTGCCACCTCTTCTTATTTCTAAAACTAATGCACTCAGAACACGATTCAGAACCGTTTAATATGATGAAACAATCTGGAAATGATGAGAATATGTTTTGTTTTCTTTGTTTTTTTTTTTGTTTTTTTTGTTCTATTTGTTCTTTTTGTAAATATGAAAGCAACCAGGATCAGCTTCTCCAGGTTTTTTTATGTTTACATTCATCTGATGCCGAAAGCTTGTCTGTTTTATACAATGGTTATAATAATAATAAAAAAATTATATGAAGGAAGTGCAGTGAGAGGGTTTAAGAAGCTAACATCTCAGGAGTCTAACATAGAAACACATAAATCAATATGAAAGGAACAAAGGTAACTACACTATATTTATGTGTTAAACATTATAGACAAATTCATTTAGAGCTAAAGAATGGTTCAAATGAAACATTTAACTTTCATTTATGTTGTCATTACAGATATATATTTGGTGTGTAATTCCCTCTCAAGTCGAAAATCAGGAAACCAAGTCGTTCTTTTAGTTACTGGCTTTAATCACACAAGAAGCATGATAGTGTGCCGTGAGAACTGTTAAAACATACAGAAAGAAAAGCAAACAAACTAATTATTTCCCTGAAAAGACATCAAAGTAAAAAAGCGACCATACAATATATGACTCAACAGAAATTCTTCGCGTTACATCTTAACGGTCAAAAAAAGTAAACAGTAAATTAAACTAAAATGTACCTCATTGGCCGCTTTCCCTTGAGAGAAAATAAGAATCTTCAGTCCCGATGTTCTTATTGGATAAGGGATCAAACAAACAGTATACAAGAAACACATGAAATTATGCTTTTAATATTTAACCTTTATTACTAGAAATGTATGTATTTATGAGCTCAATATTTTTAACTTAAATATTTATTGATCTATGATTTATTTATTTATTCTGACTTTGATGGCAGCTACATGGTGTGTGTGGCAGTTTTACTTTCTAGCCCTTATTATATTGAGGAACTCGTATTTTACTACTATTTAAAAGACCTTTTTCATGATTAAACTGTACAGTAATGATATTGTTGTTCTATGACAATTTTTGTTTTTTCTGCTTCAACATTTGTTTGTTAAGGCTGGATTTGAATAAATTCTATTCAAGCTAAATGGCTCTGCTATGACTTTATTAAAGCATGCTTCTTTTTAATCCTCTAGACAGCAGTGTTGATGCTGCAGAGCAGGAAGAAAAAGAGGAATCGTCCCCTCCAGATGGACCCCGGTCTCCTCATATGGATCGTAACCCGTCTCCTCCTCCAAACCGAGCTGATGGAGAGGAGGGAGATGATCTGGACGCCATCGGAGACACTGCTTACAGCAAGCACTGGCTTTTCAGTACGCTGACTCGACTTATTCAGGTAAAACCTTGCTCTCTTTTAATGCTGTGATTTTAAACTTTATTATCTGTTTCACGAGGGTTCCTTCGTGCTAACCAAGCTTTTTTACCCAGAGCTTCATTAGACATGAAACGCTAAAACAATCTGAGCTAAAAAGATTTTACGGATACATAAAAACCGGATTCTTTTTTCTTAACACCAGGACTCCCAGAATTCTGATCTTAGAACTCCCACTGGCCGTCAATTTGACGGGTGACATTTTTCCCCATGAGTAGTGATCATGTCATCAACTGAAATGGTTCTATTGTGCAATATAAACCCATGGTGGATTAACCTGACTCCGCCAGATGGATTTGCTCCTCATATCCATCTGGAAACCTTCCGTTGAA
>NW_015151981.1:45286-49738 GCF_000732505.1 Cyprinodon variegatus | reverse complement strand
CACCTCAACCCGCCTCAAAGCCAACGCTGATTGGACGTTCGTTTGGTGAACGGCTCCAAATTTTCTTTAACGGAGAGTCTCCAGACTGATCTGCAAGTGAAACCTGTGGAGCGCATGTGGTCGGCACACAACAGTTTCACCAGTTCAAGGATAAAATCTCTGCGTCAGACGGTGACGTTGAAACAGTTCCTGAGCAAAACCAACGTGTTTTTTAGCTGCTATGTTTCAGGAGATCGAAAATAAATCCACACGCCACCTTTGCTTTTCCAGAATCCTTTCTAATCATCTGATCCAACACATCCAGGCCCACCTCTGTGTGGTTATAGTAGACCATGAGCTCTGGTTTGGCTTTGGGCCGCTGAGTGGACCGGCTGAGGTGTTGAACAAAAGTTTCCCTGTTTTCTGATTGGTCGCTGATACGTCTGCGTTGATCATCCTCAGACTCGCTGTCAGAATCTGAGCCGCTTCCTCCCCAGTCCTCCTCATCGGTCCGTCCCTCACCGCCAAAATCGCCATCATCAATATTTTGAAGCATTTCTAAAGCCTGTTTGTCTGTTAGATTTCTTCTGAAAGCCATTTTTCCGTATTAGCCAAAGAGTTTTAGGTGGAATGTTGGTTATCAAAAAAACTAGATGAAAATTAAGGAAATATAGAAACAGGAAAAGTCAGTTAACATGACCACCATAAGATTACTGTAAATAAAGTTCTTCCCCTTTAAAATCTTTAAAATGACGGTTCTGAGATTTGGTTTGTTGCTTTTCTTACTTAAAATCTTCCACTGTTTTGCAGATGGTTGCAGAAGAAAAGTCAGAAGTCGTGATGCAGCTCTCTGATGATGAGGAGGAAGATCTCTGCAGAGTCTGGGATATGGCCATGGACAAGGTGCAATCTCCTCCATGTTTGATTAATGATGGATTACAAAGAAATCCTAAAATAAAAATACTTAAAAACATAAAAATATTATTGTACTAAAGAGTGTTTTGAAGCACTTTTCAAAGATTGTCTTTTTATTAGATTGTTGTAAAATATGATGCTAAATTGAACACTAGAACTCCAGAGGCCGTCATTTTCACAGTTCTGAGAAGGGAAAGAACTTTATTTACATTAATCTTATGTTGGTCATGTTAACTGACTTTTCCTGTTTCTATATTTCCATCATTATCACATAGTTTAAAAAAAATAAATAAATAAATAAATATGGTTAATTTGACCTCAATCTCCCACAGCTGTGATTTTGACGTCCCTGTTAATCGCATTTTAAATTCTTCCCACATGTTCTGGTACTGTTGCCTAGCAACCAACATTCTACTTATAACTCTTTGGCTAATATGGAAGAAAAAAATGGCTTTAGAAATGCCTTCAAAATATTGATGATAGATGGAGAGACCGATGAGGAGGACTGAGGATGATCACCCACCCCCCGAGAAAAGGCAGATGTATCAGTGATCATCAGTAAAAAGTTAATCTTTAGTTCAAGTTTTGGATAGCGCTGCCACCACCTGCCGGTCCACTCAGCGGCCCAGAAGCCAAACCAGAACCTGTGGTCGGCTATAATCACACAGGTTGGCGTGCAAACCTCATGTGCTCTGCAGGTGAAGAGCAGCTTTGGCGAATAAAAGGAAACAGCGCCAAGACGCTTCAGCGCTGCACAGTATGAAAGCTTGTTTCTGCCACTCTGTAAAATAAAATAAAAAACAAGATTATCTCGTTATATTGAGATAGTAACTTGATATAATGAGATAATTTTTTCTTTTTTTTACAGAGTGGCGGAAACGGGCTTCCATAGCACAGAAAAACGCTCATATGATGTTTGTCATAAATGTGAGAAGGTGGTCTGTAGGAAATGTGCGGTGGGAATCGATCAATATCTGTCAATAAAATTGTAATTTCAAACTTCGAACCTGTGTAGTAAAACAGTCTTATTTATTTTACTGATTTATTTCTAATATAAATTTAGACCACAATTAATAATAGCGTACAATACAGCCTTTAAATATATTAGAGCTGAAATAAAGGTTTACATATCCAAAATGAGTTTATATCGAACTTATGAACCGTTTCAGTCGATGACATCATCACTGCTCATGCGTTCCATGTGGAAAAATGTCACCCATCAAATTGACGGCCAGTGGGAGTTCTAGGATCAGGATACTGGGAGTTCTGGTGTTAATAGCATAACCTGAAAACCGGATTGTTTACAGTTTTCATATTTACTGCTTAGGATGTTGCAGGTTTTTTGCAAGAATTCAAAGCGGCTGACATCCTACTTGGAATCATAGCCAAATCTCGTTCCCCACGTCTTACGGTGAGTGGAATGATCTTAACGCGTGCAAGATTTTAATCTTCTATCATAAATCTAAACTTTGTTGTATAACTAACCTATCATGTCCATGCTCTTGTCTTTTTTAATAGGAAATTTGTGTCGGAATCTTAGGAAATATTGCCTGTTTTCCTGACACATGTGCATCTCTCAGCCAAAACGATGACTTGGGGTGAGTCTGAATCCCACAGAGACACGGTTCCAGCTTGGTCTCGGATAACTAAATCCACTCCCTGATTTGTCCACAGTGCTGTGCTATTGCTTCTTCTGGGAGATGCAGACCCTCCTACCCTTCTTGAAACCACCAGGTAGCTTTCTAATCTTCCCTGATCCTATGAAAAGCACGAACCACGAGAGTCATATTAATTTCCTTCCATGTTATTTACAGACTGTTGCTGACCTGTCTGTCTCAGAAAGAAGTCTGCTCACTATGGCTTCAGCGAATACGACAGCAGACATCCGTTTGCTCCAATCTGTGTTTTATCATGAGCAGTTCTACTAACAGTACTTTACTTTTACTCTATACTTTCTATTTATTAGCTGATTACTTGCATGAATTGACAAAAAATAAACCTTTTTCATTTGGCATGATGACTTTAAGGTTTTCAGTTGTTTTTTTATATTTGTTTTCTGGTTTCTAAGCCTCCTAATCTGTCATGTGTTTTTCCAGCGGATTTACTGGAGAAAGTGGGAGAGCTGGTTGATAAACTGTTTGACCTTGATGAAGAATTAATGAAGTGCTGGCTCACATCTCAGCCGAGGGAGAAGGAGGGAGATGGAGAAATCCAGCTGGATTTGAGCTCATGTCTCCTTGAGGCAGCAAAGCAGCTCAGGTAGGAAAGTAGTTTGCTACCCTTGAAAAGATGCTTGTGCATCATTTCACGGGAATAACGCTGCCGTGCGTTACGCATAGCAGGGTTTCCATGGGTCAGTAAAAATCATTTAAAATCATTAAATTATAATTTTTTTAATTAAGGCCTTAATTGGTATTAAGATTCATAAAATGTGATGGTTGTAGCATTTAAAATGCTTTATTTAAAAAAATCTTTTAATTAAGGCCTTAATTGGTATTAAAATTCATAAAATGTGATGGTTGTGGCATTTAAAATGCTTTATTNTAAAATGCTTTATTTAAAAAAATCTTTTAATTAAGGCCTTAATTGGTATTAAAATTCATAAAATGTGATGGTTGTGGCATTTAAAATGCTTTATTAAAAAAAAAAAAAACGTTTATGAAAACAATTTCTTCACATACAGTGGGGAGAACAAGTATTTGATACACTGTTGATTTTTTAGGTTTTCCTGCTTGCAAAGCTTGTAGAAGACTGTAATTTTTATCATAGGTACTCTTCAACTGTGAGTGATGGAATCTAAAACAAAAATCCAGAAAAATACAATGTATGATTTTTAAATAATTTCCATTTTAATTGCGTGAAATAAGTATTTGATACACTAGAACAACGAAACTTAATATTTGGTACAGAAACCTTTGTTTGCAATTACAGAGATCAGACGTTTCCTGTAGTTCTTGACCAGGTTTGCACACACTGCAGCAGGGATTTTGGCCCACTCCTCCAGAGGCTTCAGTTTCGGGGCTGTCGCTGGGCCACACGGACTTTAAGCTCCCTCCAAAGATTTTCTATTGGATTCAGGTCTGGAGACTGGCTAGGCCACTCCAGGACCTTAAGATGTTTCCTACGGAGCCACTCTTTAGTTGCCCTGGATGTGTGTTTTAGGTCGTTATCATGCTGGAAGGCCCAGCCACCACCCATCTTAAGTGCTCTTACTGAGGGAAGGAGGTTGTTGGCCAAAATCTCACCATACATGGCCCCATCCATCCTTCATACAATATGGTGCAGTCATCCTGTCCCCTTTGCAGAAAAGCATCCCCAAAGAATGATGTTTCCACCGCCATGCTTCACTGGTTGATAGATGATCAAATACTTATTTCACACAATAAAATGGAAATTAATTATTTAAAAATCATACATTGTATTTTTTCTGGATTTTTGTTTTAGATTCCATCACTCACAGTTGAAGAGTACCTATGATATGACCTTTCCCATTGAGTTGCGTCCCAGTGTTCACGGGGATGGACGTCTGCGTCTTCGGCAGGCGTAGAGCTAACAGAA
>NW_015151981.1:41492-43914 GCF_000732505.1 Cyprinodon variegatus | reverse complement strand
TTGCTAACTGGTTAGCAAGATGCTTCCCACAAACCGGCCACAACCAAACTTGCCTGTGAACCTTCCCCTTGATAATCGACCAATCAGATTCACTTTATTCACTCGTGTAAAGTCGTGCACCACTCGGGAGAATTCGGAAAGGTGGGAACAGCCGCTTTCCTACCACTTTAGGAGTATTTCTAAGAGCATTAAAAAGGAAAAGCAGAAGTTAGGCTGTAGTTGGACAGAAGTTCTGGACTTGTTATTAATACTACATGTATACGCCCAGAATAAATAAAATACATAGAAAATTCAGCTTATTCCCGGTTTTTAGAAGATCCTGGATAAATCTGCAAGGTGTGACAGGGACCTAAGTCTTCTTTGAAAGGATATTGGTTTGATGGTGAGTGTTTATAAAGCTCTAATAGTCACTGAGGATTGAAGCTTCTGTTTAAAATGGCGGAGCAGGTGATACAAACGCTGAGAGAATAATCTCTGACGCAGGCGTTTACTTCCCAACTCTGGGCCGTTTCCTCCAGGTCTCTTCCTTCTCTCTCCACCCTTCTTCTTGCATTCTAATTAATAATAAAGTACATTTGTCTGAAAATCCATAGTAATGACCTTTATTCAGTTCAGTTAATTTGTGTAGCACCAATGCATGTGATCTGGAGGCACTTTACAGAGAGAATACTGTCAGATTGGTTAGAAAAAACCACTTTATTTGCATCCATTCATTGACTTCATGTGTTCGCAGGTCTGAGAGTTCACATGGTCTTGAGGTTTATTTTCACATCCTCCAACTTCTTACCACAGTAGAGGAAGGCCTTCAGATTTTTGGTATGTTTTTCTTTTTTTTGTTACCGTTGTGATGCAACATAAAAAAAAAAAGGAAACATTTATTAAAGGAAAACTTTATGTTCTTGTTTTCCTCAGCGGCTCCCGACGGACCGGGCAAACCAGTGTGGGAGTTTGTTAGCGACGTTGTGTGCAAAGACCTCTGCCAGCCGAATGATCTTCCGGTCATCCTGCTTGAGCAGAAAGGCATTTTGATTCAGGCATTGTCTGTGCTTCAGGCTCTTTATAGATGCCAGGATCAGTCGTGCAGCATCGATGACACAGGTAAGCTTTCATAGAGCTCCGCTCTTCCACCTCTGTTACTTCACTTATAAAAACAGATTCTGGAAACGATTTCCACACCGATTCTTAAAAAAAAATAAAAGTAAAAAATCAATCCACTGGACTTTGTTTCCAAGTTTGAAGACGTTTCTCTTCCATCCAGGAGGATTTTTCAATTCAAAATGTCAGAAATAGTGTTGAGTTCCAGGTTTTATCCAGTAGCCCAACTGTTAGAGTAATTATATATAAATGTATCTGCGTAGTGTTATCATGCATAAAGCTGTGTGCTCTGTGCATGTGTTTATAGCCACCTTTTCTGAAGTATACTGTGATTTGTAGATTTGCTTTTGGGGATGTTGTGGTTGATTTACAAGCTGCACTCAACCTGCTGAACTTTGGTGAACAGCTTCAACAGCTTAAACTTTGACTGAACCCTGAGATTTAGAGGACATGTTTACTGGGACTGCAAGTCTGAGTTCCTTGTCTTGTCCCCCCCACCCGTGTAGTCTCAGCTGTTGGAACCAGGGACGACTGATTCCAATAAATAGCGAGGAGAACGCTGGGACTGCAGAGTGGGTTGGAGATTTGTAAACTCTGCAGTCTCTTCCTACTTAATTGTCTCTGTGCCTTCTTTCTTTCCCTGTATGTATGTATGATGATTTAGGTGCTTAGACCTGACACCAACAAAGCCTTGTTTTTGTTTGGAAAACAAAGGTAAAAATTTAATGGAAGGTTCAATTTTTCCAACTCCAGTAGCTGCTGCTTCTGAAGCGCTTCTCGTCAGAAGCTCAGAAGCTCGTGACACGCTGCTTTGGCTGCTCTGAGGCGCTGCAGGACCTTTTGCTGCGTGTCAATCGTTTACTTTGCATGTAAACTGCTTCTGCTTCTTCTATTTTATATTTTATATCCATATTTTTATCCTAAGTGTATATATTAGTCTATTTTATTGCATGCCTTATACCCACAGTGTTTTAGATATTTTTATAATTTTATTTACCTAGTCCGTATTATATGTTTCATGTTGCACGATTGTACCATAAAAAATTCCTAGTTTGTGAACTCCTTCACTAACAATGGCAATAAACCTGATTCGGATTCTGATCTGCTGCTCCTGCTGCGTACGGTCCGAACGTAGCATTAGCTTGTAAACCCGAAACCTATCTATGTCTCTGAAAGGGCGGTCGTTAAAGGTCGTTTAGAGACATAGACAGGTTTCAGTTATTGCAGGCTAACAAAGAAGCCAAACGACCCCCATTCCAAAGGGGGGGACCCGTTCATCCGTTTCTATTTGCATGTTTTCTAAACTAAGGCCCCGTCCACACGAAGT
>NW_015151981.1:39514-40899 GCF_000732505.1 Cyprinodon variegatus | reverse complement strand
AAAAAGATCGTTTACAGACCCCCGAAACGCCGGCTTCGTATGGATGAGAGGCTGGTTTGGAGAAAAATTTGTGAATCTAGGCCAGGGTTTGACTTCGTGTGGACGGGGCCTAAAACCAGACTTTGTTGGGCTGCTGGATAAAACCTGGAACTAAACGCTATTTCTGACATTTGGAATTAAAAAAAGCTTCCTGGATGGAAGAGAAACGTCTTCAAACTTGGATACAAAGTCCAGCGGATTGATTTTAACTTTTTTTGGAATGACTCTGACCTGGATGACTGAGAATCTCCACCAGACTCACTGTAACTCATGTTTTTCACCTTGTTTTGCTCATAGTACTTAATAATTAAATATAAACTCAATCTTTGTCATCGTTCTTTTTGTTTTTTAGCAATTCTAAATTTTTTTTTGTAATTTAGAATTTTGTAAAGGTCCTTTTTTCTCGCCCAGGTCTTTCTCTCATCGGGTCAGTCTTTCGGGTGTGCCAGCATCACAGTGAGTTTAAACCTGAAAGCTCTGATAAAGATGCAGCAAACGATGAACAGCTGCAGACGCTCGCAGAAATCACCTCTGAGTTTCTGGCCGACTTCTGCATTAATATTCAGAAGGTAATGTTGACATAGCGTTCATTCTCCGCCACTCAGTGAACTAGCTTCACTCTTTCTTTGATATTAACACAGATGGATAACTGGATAATAACGTTAGGTTTTTGTATTCTGTTCATTGTAGGAAACTGTTGCAGATTTGATAAAGAAAGGTTACCTCACGCCAAAAACTTGCCGAGCTGCTGCATCCTGTTTACTTCCCAGTTTTAAGACTTCTGTAAGTACTCCCTGCAGACAGATTTATATTTGAACTCTAAATTACTCTGAAATGCTCAGATTTTATGTGTTTGATCTGTTATCTGTTAAAGGCTACTGTCACAAACAGACTGATAGGATTCAAAAACATAATGGCTAAAAATTTCAATATCTCTTCACTCCTTTGAAAAAAACCAACAAAAAAACTTGTATTTTATATGACGGGGTCTCCAACGCAGAACAACAAGGGCCCCTCAGCCTTCTGAAGAAAGAACAACTCTTTTATCAACTATTTTATTCGGTTATTTATTCTTTTTTTTTTTTTCATTTATTGCACATTTTGATTGATTGATTAATTGATTGGTTGACTGTATTGATCTCAAAGTGGAGAAATTCTCTCAAAGGAGGAAAAAGGGTGAATGGGATATATATACAGTATACAGAGCGTCCAAAAATGACAGCTTTTCATTATACAGGATGTTTTAATGAGTATTTCTATAGATTATTTTTCTATATGTAGTTATTGCACTGGGTGTCAAATTTAGAGAAACAGGTTATTGCAGCAGTTATTGCGGTTGTAGTGTG
>NW_015151981.1:32005-33386 GCF_000732505.1 Cyprinodon variegatus | reverse complement strand
GGGCTACTATGTTTGGGCAAAAATGGCCGCTCCCAGACTCAGTGATCACGATGAAAATTATTATTTTTATTTTTTTACTGATTAACTTTAAATTAATTAAAGCACCGCGAATGTATAAGTTTTAGGTAAAAATAATGATCCATTGATTATTCCTCGCTGACCGGACTTTTCCTTTAAATTCACTGAGTTCCTAGTTTCTTTCACTTTGCATCAGTGCAGTTCGGTGATTATTTGGGCTTACAAGCATTTTTTTTCAGCTGTTAATCGAAAATAGCTTAAAATGTATTTTGCCTGCAATCTAAAAAATTTACATAAGCTTAAAGTAGACAGACGATGGCAGGAGGGAGGGGTTCCTATATTTGGGCAAAAATGGCCGCTCCCAGACTCAGTGATCGCGCCGGAAATGATTGTTTTTATTTGTTTCTGATATGAACCTCTAAAGCCTGCAGGACAGCGGCCCCTGAGGACCCACTTTGGGGATGCCTGATGTAAAACAGAAAACTACTTTTGAAATTGTGTTAAGCTGGTGTGCCCAAATATATAGCGAGATGTCTGTCCTATTGGTATGCTAATCAAACTGTGCAGGTCACTGTGTGTCTGAATCATTTCGTGTTGGCGATGGAGTCAGACAAGGAAGCATTTTATCTCCTATGTTGTTTAATTTTAATATGAATGACCTCTCTCACCAGCTAAACCAGTGTAGAACTGGCTGCATGATGGTGATTCTATTATTAATCATTTAATGTGTGCTGATGACCGGGTGGTTTTTAGTCCAAGTTCAGCTGGTCTTCAGAAGCTGCTTAACGTCTGTTCAGCATACGGCGAACAACCTGATGTCAAATTCAACCCATCAAAAGGTATCTTAAATCAAAAATAGATTATTTCCTAATTTCAAACAGTCTGGGACTTTATTGAATGTCTAAAATTAGGTAAAATCTTTTGGCAATGTGTTGACAGACTGTCTGAGGATGATGAGAACATTTACCATGAGGTTTGAATGTTAAACACTCAGGCAAATATCCTTGTCTGTAAGTTTGGATTCTGTTCTGATGAAGTAAAACTGAACATCTCTGTATCCTGCATATCTGTGGTGCACCTTTTAAAAAGCCAGTCTTTAAAGACTGAAGGTGGCCTATAATTGTGGATTAGGACTTTTGATAAATGCAGTGAGGAATGCTCTGATCTTTATATTGGAGAAACGCATGGCCCAAAACAAGAAGAGCGCCCTCCTCAGGATTCTGCTGTACATCTACACCTTATGGACAAAAAGACATTCTTTGGAGGACCAGAATGTTCACAGTTTGTTTATAATGACTGCAGGGTTTGCGAGGGGCGTGAAGGAAGCCATCTACGTTAAGAAAGAAAAACAAGATTCCAGCTT
>NW_015151981.1:28440-30230 GCF_000732505.1 Cyprinodon variegatus | reverse complement strand
TACTTTTACTCAAGTACGGAAAGTGAGTGCTTTTGCCATCTCTGCTGCTGACTAATGTTAAACATAGTGCAGTAAAATAATTCTCTCTGCTATTTAGACTTTTATTCTTTTGTCATTTTTTTGTTTTCTTTTTTATGTAATTTGGACTTTGAGTCTGTAATAAATCTAAAATCTGCTTAAGTTTTTTTCTTTTAATATTAATAAATGCTTTTCAGTTGTGTTTTATAAGTATACATTTTCTGCATAACACAAAATAGCGTGGAGTCACCGTTTTTAAGCATATGAGTAATGATGCTGATGACGAGATCGAGTCACACAGCAAAGATGAAAACAAGCAGGAGATGAAAGGCTCCAGCCTGGAAACAATAAAGTGATTTGGTTTCCAAATGAAGCGCTTCGCCCACTCACGGAGAACAGCCTAGCAGCCTGAGCACTTCCAGCATCTCACCAAGGCCTCTTGAATATAGCAGCTCTTTAATTAAAGCTTGGATTGATATGTAGAACACTCTTTCTAATGGAAATCCCTGA
Organism: Cyprinodon variegatus; assembly: GCF_000732505.1. Taxonomy (NCBI): domain Eukaryota; kingdom Metazoa; phylum Chordata; class Actinopteri; order Cyprinodontiformes; family Cyprinodontidae; genus Cyprinodon; species Cyprinodon variegatus. The sequence goes on along the minus strand of NW_015151981.1, from coordinate 29,702 downwards.
ATGTGAGAAAGGAGGTTCATCCTATGATGGTGAAAAAGCCCCGTTTTTGTTTTTTCTAAGGTGTCTCTGCACATCTCGAACCTGTGATGCTGATGGGTTACCATTGTCGTCATCAGGAAGCAATGCCAAGTTTGTGTCTTAATGACCCCCCTGTGGCTGATCGTGCTTGGCCTTTCTCAACTGCTCGCTGTCAGTGACGATGGACGTCTTCTGTCTGCAGGCCGTGCTGCCAGGCTGGTCACGTCAAAGAAATCAGAGTTGAAGCTCTGATGCTTTCTGCTGCTCTGCCAAACTGAACTCTTTGCCTGCCAATCTGTCCAGCGGTATGATTTAACCCCATTTCATGAACAAAATAAAAAAGACAGCTTTTATTGTTGTTTTGTTTACACAGAGTGTAGAAAACCAAATTTTGTTTTGTGCTGCTTTCATTCAGTAAATTAGCAGCAGTGTAGCAGTGAAATGAACATTGCCATTCATAAAGTGCAGCAGTGATCGAATGGAAATTGTGGGAGAAAAACATGATGCAAAAAGTTATGGATGTGGAAGTTCAGAGCAGTGCCACAACAAACATATTTATGGTGCAAAAAACACTAGAAAAACATTTTAGTTAAGTTCTAATTGTGGTTTGATGTTATCAGTGTGATGCAGAGTCTCAATTTGGGACTTGATTTAGAGTTTCAACAGTTCATCAGTGTGATGGCGGCGGTGAAGAAGCTGTTACAGAACCTGCTGGTCCTGCATTGGATGCTGTGAAGCATCTTCCCAGCAGGGAGAACAGTCTATGGTGGGGGGGTCATTGATGATGTCACGGGCTGGGGACACGCAGCGCTGGGATGAAATGTCTTTAAAGTCGCAGGGAAGTCATATATAAATTTTAAATTATTCTGGCTTAAACATGTTTATAAATGTTCTCTTTATCAGACCATATTGTCCCATAAGTTAGAAAATGTCTATTTTTACAAATCAGTGGGGGGTTTTTCGTTATCTCCTGCAGGCCAGTTAGTTCTACGTCAGCCTGAACGCCTAAATTCAGCCAATCATATATCAACGGTCATCTATCAATCAAATGTTTTCGGTCATAGCATCTTGATTCATGTGTAGCAGCTAATATACGCAACGGTTGAAACCAGAATCCTTTCCTTTCCCGTTGAGTTGTGTCCCAGTTTTCACGGGGATGGACGTCTGTGTCTTCGGCAGGCGTAGAGCTAACAGAACTGGCAGCGTTGCGAGGCAAGGGCTCAAACATGTACGGCTGGAAGCCT
>NW_015151981.1:22453-27945 GCF_000732505.1 Cyprinodon variegatus | reverse complement strand
GAACTTTCCGCCACAACAATCCCGCCCCCTTGATAATCGACCAATCACATTCACTTTATTCACTCGTGAAAAGTCGGGCACCACTGGGAGAATTCGGAAATGCAACGGTCGGAACGGCCGCTTCCCAAAGACTTTAATGGAGGGAAGAGGGGGCTGCTCAGCTGAACAGTGGGTAGCACTGCTGCCTGGATCCGGGTTCGATTCCCGGCCTGGTGTATTTCTGCATTGAGTTTGCATGTTCTCCCTGAGCATGCGTAGGTTCCTTCTGGGTACTCCAGCTTCCTCCCACAGTCCATAAACATGACTGTTAGGTTAATTGGCTTCTCTAAATCCTCCTTAGGTGTGAGCGTGTGAATGGGTGTTTGTCCTTGTTGTCTCTGTGTTGCCCTGCGATGGACTGGATACCTGTCCAGGGTGGACCCCGCCTCCCACAGCTGGAGCCACCAGCACCCCTCTCAACCCCGCTTGGGATAAGCGTGACGGAAAATGGATGGAAGAGGAGCCCTGATGATCCTCTCTGCTGTTCTCACCACTCTTCTTCCAGTCTGAGGCGCTGCAGCCTCCACATCACACAGTGAGACAGATGGTCAGAATACAGCTGGCTGGTATTTATGTGTTCAGTGCATGAAGCGCACACATTGCCGACACTGAGAATTCAGGTGGATCGGATGCGGATGTGAAATACCACAAAGTTTTCTTTAAACATCAATTTAGTGTTGAATTTGATGTAAATTTAAATTTCCAATCTTTCTAATTCCTATTGGAATATCCAGTCTTACAAAACTCATACTGCTTGAACTATGACAGCCAATAAAGTTAACATAAAGCAGGTTATAGTAGTACACTGAAAATAATACCATACATTATTTTCAGATTTTCTTCTTAAATTTAACAATCTCACTCCCAAGGCTGTTTAGAACCAACTTTCATTTAAATCATAGCTGCAGATCTATATTTTATGTAAGGGCTGAAACAATTAATCGTGATTAATTGATAATTTCAATAATCATCAAGTAATCTAGTGATGAATTATTCGTGAACTGGACTATAGAGACCAAAAGATGCCTTTAACCGCTTATTTAAAATCTTACATTTCATAAACAATCTTCTTTGAGCAACCTTTGGCTTTCTGATTATTAATCGATTAATTGGAAAAATAATCAACAGATTTGCAAAATAGTACTTAGTTGCAGCCTTTTTTCATATTACATCCTCTTTAATCTTTCCTGGAAGAAAAAAAGCTTGATGCCGTCTCAGAACAAACCTCTTAATCCTGGGTTTATATGGAGATTAAATTACACAAACTGACCCTCAATTTTCCAATTATAAAAGTTTTTGGTTTCATTAATTGTTACTTTAGTGTTATTAAAGGTGGCTAAAACTACCCATATAAAAACATTCAGTTGTAGTTGTAACACATTTTTACTAAGTGTTCTAATGCTGCACTTTATATATAAAGACTAAAAAAAGTCTTGGTTTTATAATACAATTAATTTAATTTAATTAAAAGATACAAGGATAAATTTAGTGGTTTTCTCCTCACAGTAACTCTTCTGAATGCACAATAGTCCTATTTTTGTAAGTGTTCCCCTTATGCTGTGATATCAGTTGTCACCAGGGGAGGATGGTGGATGGAGGGGGGATACGTGTGCACTTTCACGTAGCCTCCCCTTTGATTCAGACGACTCACCCATTCACCAGCACCTGCATGAAGAAGGCATGTTAACAAAGACACACGATGCTAGTGGATGCAATCAAAGCCCAGTTCAGCTCATTTCCTGAGTTCCCCGCCTCGATCTCTTGTCAACAGCCTCACAATGAAACCTTCCTTTTTACGTAGTTTTCCCAAACATCACACGCTCTGACCTTTACTGCCTGGTAAGACAAGTGATGCTGATATTTGAATTTTTTTTTAACAACATGGTCTTTTTCTGCTAGCTTATCAGTAGGAACATTATAATAATAATAAAGTGTAAACTAATCAATCCCCACAAATTAAGATCTATGACTCTGGAAATTAATTTTAAGAGTTATCTACACATTTTAATTTGTGCAGAGCTGAGGATGGTGGACTTTGAAAGAGTCATTACTAAATAAACATGATAATTCTTTGAAAGTGGCTCTAATAAAAAAGGTATTTGATAAAGACTTGTTTGAAATTTATTGTTTAGTTAGTAAAGAAAAAAGGCTCCTGNAATTAAAAGATACAAGGATAAATTTAGTGGTTTTCTCCTCACAGTAACTCTTCTGAATGCACAATAGTCCTATTTTTGTAAGTGTTCCCCTTATGCTGTGATATCAGTTGTCACCAGGGGAGGATGGTGGATGGAGGGGGGATACGTGTGCACTTTCACGTAGCCTCCCCTTTGATTCAGACGACTCACCCATTCACCAGCACCTGCATGAAGAAGGCATGTTAACAAAGACACACGATGCTAGTGGATGCAATCAAAGCCCAGTTCAGCTCATTTCCTGAGTTCCCCGCCTCGATCTCTTGTCAACAGCCTCACAATGAAACCTTCCTTTTTACGTAGTTTTCCCAAACATCACACGCTCTGACCTTTACTGCCTGGTAAGACAAGTGATGCTGATATTTGAATTTTTTTTTAACAACATGGTCTTTTTCTGCTAGCTTATCAGTAGGAACATTATAATAATAATAAAGTGTAAACTAATCAATCCCCACAAATTAAGATCTATGACTCTGGAAATTAATTTTAAGAGTTATCTACACATTTTAATTTGTGCAGAGCTGAGGATGGTGGACTTTGAAAGAGTCATTACTAAATAAACATGATAATTCTTTGAAAGTGGCTCTAATAAAAAAGGTATTTGATAAAGACTTGTTTGAAATTTATTGTTTAGTTAGTAAAGAAAAAAGGCTCCTGTTCGCTGTATACCCATATAAAAGGAATAACTATCTAATTTTTAAACTACGGCTCAGCCTTTCTCATTCAATTTATTGTTTCATATTTTATACTGCCGTAGATTTATGCCATTTATGTCATTCCAAAAAAAGAAAATGAAAAACAATCCACTGGACTTTGTTTACAAGTTTAAAGACATTTCGCCTCCCATCCAGGAAGCTTTTGCAAAATGTGACATTTTAAATTCTGTACATGGCAAAAAAATCTTTGCCACGTACAGAATGAGGATTATAGCTGTATATAGAACCGAACCGAAGAACTGGCCTATTTAGATAAACTACTGGGGAAAACATCAGTTCTGACGCTCATCAGGCAGCTGATATTAAGGTGTAATAAACTCAAACAATATCAATGATAATTATCCTAACAGCAACATGTTTTATTTTTCTCCCACACTGTTTAGATTTGATCACTGCTGCACTTTAAGAAATAGAAATGTCTTGAAAGCTGTACAAAACGAAATTTCACTCTGTGTTTACATAATGACATTTAAAGTTCTCTAAGTCTAAAGGCCTGGTTCTCCTCCAGCAGCAGATATTTTAGATGTATGTCCCATATTGAAGTGCGGTCTGCTCTATGTTATTCCACGCCACAACACCAGAGGGACAATCAGGAACTAGCTGTGGGTCTAGATACGGCCGAGGCGGTGAGGAAGTGGGAGCGACAACGAAGGGACATGAGGGCCAAAAAGAGCGGCGATCCAGGTGGAAAAAGGGTCCCAGCATTCTCGTGCACCTCGCTCTGCTAGCTGCTCCATCTTCTCCAGTCGTTTTCCAAAATGGCGGTCATACAAACAAAACAAGCCGGTACGGAACCAACCAGGAAATACGCATAGTGTGAGCGGATGTAGATTTGACCAATCAGAGACCTCCTGTCTGCGCTCACCTACAATTTTGTGGAGGAGCACCAGAGTTTCTGCAGAAAGGAGCAGAGGCATATATGTGTCAACTGCGAAACACACAAAGACGACCTGGTTTCTGAGAATAAATCAGCCTTAAGTCAACAGAGGAGGTCTTAGACGTTAACCTTTGACCTGCTGACAAAGCACTCCTGGGAACAATACCCAGAAGATTCACCTCCCACCTTTCCTCACCTGACTCACACTCAACGAAGCATGTTACCAAACCCAGTCTGATGAGGGAGTTAATGACCCATCAGAACGACCATTAACCCCCCAGGTGACCCCCATGGTCAACCCAGAGGGATCAGAGCCACCTTTTATTTTTTCCTCTAATTCTTCATTACACCAACAGTATAATAATCTCACTGCTCCACACCACTAGTTAGAACTGAAGAAGCCTCTTGGATGAGAGGAGAAACTTCACCTACAGTGGCCTAAACTGAACCTTTCAAGCAGTGGCGCCTCCAGAAATTTTTTATAGGGGGGGCCAGATGGGGCAACTAAATATCTTGGGGTGGCCACTGAAACTAAAAGCCATAATTTCAGGGTTTGAATCTCCTATAGTGGTAAACCTGCCTGTAGAAATCATACAGACTTCAGTAACACCTCCTCAGATCCTGGTTTATTGTGTGATTTTTTATGTTAAGTCGCTGGCTGTGTAGAATCGGATAAAAGGCTAAGCTGATGCTACTGGCAAGTGGGGTGGCCAGGGTGGCCGTGTACCCCCCTGGCCCCCCCCTGGTGGCGTCACTGCTTTCAAGCTAGAGGCATACCGTTACATATCTCCTCTCTTTATTCATTTCTTAATTATTGCTCAAATGGTTTTCTAAATCCCATCTCTTTATGTCTTGCTAAAGCTTTGTCTCTTTAGCTTATCTCTTCCTTCCCATAGGAGAAGTAATTCAGAAACAACCAGAATAAAACAACTATGAGAGTTTTATTGGTTTCTCTGAAGCCAATAAAGAGCTTTATTAGCAGTGTGTTTGAGATGATAGAATTGCTTGGAAATCCACTCCCCTGATTATCTTCAGATTCTTATCAAAATAGCTCTAGTAGATTTTTTAATGAATTCTTCATTTATTTATACCAAATTTACCAGTACTGTATGGTGCACAGTAGACCAAACCATACTGGTTCATTTCACATGGTGTTTTTACATATTATGCTGATAAGTATTTCCTCCAAACATAATGTCTGCAGGAGTTCAGCTTGGGCCGTATTTCACTACTATTTTTTTTACTAGACTATAAAAGACACACTTAATATTATCAGCGTTCTGATGGCATTTTAGCCAAAGGATTGTTATTAAAAACATAATTAATGTGCGCAAATAAAGAATAGCTGTATTAACCATACATTTAAATTAGTGTTGCACCGATACCAGTATCGGGCAGGGCCCCGATCCAGCACTAAAACGTTGGTATCGGCGAGTACCAACCAATAGGGCACCGATACCATTTTGAGAGCCATAAGTTTCTTCAACTATTGTTCCCCATTCCTAGCCTGACGTAGTCCGACTCAATTCTAGTCAGAAGAGTCTGATGCTGCTCCATAGAGCTGTGATTATGGGGCGTGTTTCCAATGAACCAGGAAAAAAAATGCCTCTGCACTCAATTGGATAGACCTACAACCAATAAGAGCAACGGAGTGCGTGACGTATGTTA
>NW_015151981.1:18086-21878 GCF_000732505.1 Cyprinodon variegatus | reverse complement strand
GGCAATAAAAAGTTCTACTGGATTCACTTTGTTTTAGTCTGTTTCCTGCTTCACAAAGGAAGGCAGCAGCTTGAAGCCATGATGGTGATTATTTTACATCCAAGTAGGATGCAGTTCTTCATATATACACACAAACATCAATTTCAAACAAATGGTATCGGCCGATACTGCACAGCTAGGTATCAGGGCCAAAAATCTGCATCGGGCAACATCAATGTAAACTGAGTTTCATGGGGCCCCCAGGACCTTGGCGCCCTACGCAACTGCCTAGTATTGCCTAATAGTAAATCCCCCCTGCGTATAATTTGGATTGTTAAATTCTGCTATTATGATTTATATTTCAAACTAAATCCTAGAAAAACATTTTTACTGGAAAAGGAAAAAAAATACAGGATCAAAACCTTTTTATGTTCTCTAAATGTAAACTTTTGAGTGAAGTACATGTGACAAAGCATAAGTCTTTCCATCAGCATTTATTATTCTCTCTATGACAATGAGAAGTAATGAAATATCTATATTTTTTAATGTAGGAACACAGTATTTATCGTTCTATTTAATTTTGTCCGAGTTATTTTATATGTGGCAGGTGTTTATATCACTAAAATGACCTCTGTCCTTGTGTACAATGATGCCTTTCACCAGTAGCCTGTAGCAGATGCTGCTGTTTGCTCTGAGATGAAAGACTAAGGGCTAATTACAGAGAAACATTCCAGCCACAGGAAGTGTGCAGAAGCCGACTATTCACTCTTCTGGTTAGTTATAGCAGAATAAACAAGGCCTCCGATCAGCTGAAGTTCTGGAAAATTATTCATTAGAAGGAGACCTTGAATATTTGGAAATTTAAATACTTGCGGTATAATCATTGATGAAAAACAAGATGCACTAAAAACTTTTGCTTATTTATTTTGCAGAAAACAGCAACCAGTTAAAGAAATGTTTAGACTGTTGTTAAAGGGAGAATGCAGGGAAAAAATATTACATTTTTACAAAAATCATAAAGCTCCAAATTCCAAAATCTGTGATATTTTTTTATCCGTCTTTCATCTACCAAAAACCAGATTTTTAAATTATGTCTTTTAATTTGCTTTTTTGCACTTTACACTTGATATGAACCATCTTTTAATAAAATCCAGACTCAGCTCCTGTAATTTCTGCCTCTGCACACAAAAGGAGAAGCCATTACTCTGTTATTTTTTCCTAACTTTTCTCAAACTCGTCGGTGAGAAGCTGTTCACTTTTTGGTTTTATTGAATTGAGGGCTTACGGCTGTGACAGATTAGTCAAGGGGATCTCCAGTGGCTTGTGTGAGTAAATCCGTCTGATTGGAGTGAACAGAACTGGGGCAGATTGGCCAGACTGAAGCTTTAGCACACAGAGATCGGACTGTCCCAAACCTCACACGCAAGGGTTGGTTTTAATTATGTTTTATTCTGAAATGTTTGATGTTTTTTCAGCAGAGCTTGTAGATCAGTGGTTTGTTTATTACCCAAATTGTGTCGTTGAAATAAATTTCCTGACTAGTCTCAGCAGAAACGTGTGAAATGTTTATTAAATCTCCATTTCATTTACGTTATATTGTGAATTTCTACTTATGTCATCGCAGAGACTACTGGATGTTCCTCCTGCCCAATAACAGTCTGCTTGCCAATAACATGTTTAGCCAGTTCAAAGTAATTTTACTTTTCCAGATTCCTGCAGGTGATCAGGACCTTATTGGCTCCAATAATGAAACTCAAGTAGACTTATAAGATAATCATGAAAAAGAGGGACTACTATTATATTTAATGTCATCATTTCCTAATACTGTACAGCCTTTATAATGAAATCCTTTATAATGAGCATTTGTCTCGATTGATGATAAATTAATTTATACATTATGTAGAATATTTTGTTTCATATTGTGGATGGATGCTTTTGAAGCAATCTGAATTCAGAGAATAAAACAAAACACTAATGTTAGACCTCCTGTCACCCTTTCCTAAAGGCCAGAATGCTGGTTTTGATTTTCACATTAAAATATTTAGGAGCTCTGCAGCTTTTCAGAATTATTATAGGTGACATCCATCCATCCATCCATCCATTCATCCATCCATCCATCTGGACCGCGGTGCAGATCCGAACCCACCAACTTCCAGCAGTGTGGACTGCTGGAAGAACTGCGGTGAACTGGTGAAAGAAAAGTGAAATGGCGTGCTCAAAGATGACCCTGCACATTTAGAGGATGTTTGGCTCAACCTGCTGCTGTGAAGCAGGATTCTCCACCATGAACAGAATCAACAATAAATCTGGATCCAGGCTCAAAATGAGCTCCTTGATATGTGCTTGAGAATGGCTTAGTCTCCGGTTAAACCCAGGTTTAAAGCCTTGCAGGGCAGCCTAAAGCCCACTGCCAACATTAAGACAGAAAAAAGAAAGAAAAAAATTAAAACAATCCACTGGACTTTGTTTCCAAGTTTGAAGACGTTTCTCTTCCATCCAGGAAGCTTTTTCACTTCAAAATGTCAGAAATAGCGTTTAGTTCCAGGTTTTATCCAGCAGCCCAACAAAGCCTGGTTTTTTGTTTAGAAAACATGCAAATAGGAACAGACTGTATAAAAAAGAAAGAAAGAAAATAACAAACGCTCAGTTCAGGTGTTTTATAAAATATGGGAATCAGGAAATTGTCTTTAAACCAAACTGAACAATTTTTGTTCTCTACTTCAAAAAACACTTTAGATTTTAAAATGGAAACATTTTCTTTCTTTTTTTAATTAAAAAAATGAATGTATAACAGGGGAAAATGAATGTATAACATGGATGCATAAACACCTCATTTTATTTCAGTGTTAAATTCTGTTTAAAGTTACAGATTATAATTAAAAATGTCTCTGGATCTTTACTGGTTGATGATTTTCTTTAATCGAACCCCCCTGACTTTTAATTGGTTTCCCCCGCTCTATAGTTTGTTAATCATTTTCCAGGTACAGTTTACATAGAACATTATTAAGATACTTTTAATAAAACTTTTGTTCAGAATAATGTTAAGGTATTTATAAGATAAAAACATTGCAGCTCATAGTCTATTTGTTGTCCTGAAGCATGACATTGACTCTCTGAGGAGTTTAACAGATAGCTCACGCTTTTATGGTGGTGAAACAAATAAAAAATACGTTCAACTTGCTTTAGCAAAACCTCTGTGCAGTGTGTTCTACGACTCAATGCAACATGACAAATGAGATCCGTTCAAGACGCTTGCATGACCAGAGAAGATCAAAGGCATGACCAGAGCATCTGCATTATAGGAGCTAGTTTGTGAAAATGTAGAAATAAATGAATTTGAGAGAGCTTAACCCTTCACCACAGTGACAGAGGTTAATGAAAATCACTCCTTATTTTTTAGTCCTGAACAATAACAGCGCTTAAAGTCCCAATGAGGTTTTTAGCAGCCAAATGGCATTGAATTAGTTACCATGTCCCAGTGAGTGAGTAATATTTGGAAGTTTTTATAATGTGCTCTTTTGAAACCAGGGCAACCGTACTTTATTAACCATGTTTGAAATGAACATCATCAAAGGGATACTTAACTCTGATCATGTTGTTTTTAAAAAGCCGCCTTGTTACTTTTCGAAGTCCAAAAGAGATCATATATCGTGTAACAAAATGATATTTCAAGGTTAATTCAACCCCTTTGTTTCTGGTCAAACTTAATTAAATCCAGTTTAACCAGACAATTAAAGTATGAAATGTATCGTTAGTATAACTTGAACTGCACCGTGAAGGTCAGATTGTCAGATTGATTCAAAGTTTTCTATC
>NW_015151981.1:13462-16118 GCF_000732505.1 Cyprinodon variegatus | reverse complement strand
GGGGGGGGGGGGGTTGCTTTTCCTATAGAAATATATGCAATGATCCAGTCTGATAAACATGTTTAGTGTTATTTCATATTTCATCAGTGTTCTTTTATTTTCTTTTTGTACAGAACATGATATCAGTATCACAATAAAACATATAAGTTGTGGTGACCGGCCTATAAGAGGAAAACAATTCATCTTCCTCTCAGTAAAAATATGTACTTATGGTAAAAATCTAGAAACCAGAATCCGGGAATGTTTGAATTCTTGATGTTGAACTTTACACCTGTAATCTCTATTTATGGCCCATTCTGCTCGCTGTGTGTTTAATACCACCGTCTAATCCAGGAGAGAGGATGGTGGGTTCAGCTCCAGGGGAAGGGGGAAGTTCCCTTGACTGCCTCCTGGGTTGTGTAAACCATCAATTCATGTCACGAGTGACACAGAGCAGGCCCACCTGAGACTAAACAGTATGCAAATCAGCCACATGTATCTGTGCATGACACCTCGGACCAGGGGACAATCTAAAGGTGCCTTTGTCCTGATTCTAAGTAGACTAAAAAGCTTAGACAACAACTGAATCTGTTTTAAGTAATTAGATTTTTGCTGAAACCCTTTCTGCTAATTACATTTATCTCCTTATTAAAGGGTGATAAAGAGAAGGAAACAGTCCGATTATGTACATGTGAAAAATAGTGCAGAGGAGCTTAAAGAGCAGTAGAGGAGATTTTATTTCAAAGAGGGGGCTGTTTAAAATAAAGTCAGGTGGGCAACAATTAAATCTTCTTATGACCTTTTCTTTGGGGGGTTAACAAAAAAATTTTTTAAATCCTTTTGCAGAAATAAGCAGCTGAACTCAGAATATTTTATGTTGCAAATATGTTTTAATTCAACTTGAGATATGAATTAGTTATTTTTAATGATTTTATTGCAGTGTAAGGCTATTAAATCTTATCCTCTTGGTAAAATGTAAATTCATTATTGAACTCTAAAGGGGTTTCAGGCCTTTCGATGGAAAAAAAACAACTTTTTTTTTTTTTTTTTGCCCCAATGACGTGGAAGGCGCTGCTCTTTTTCCATTTGCTGCCGTGGGGCAGATTATTGCCCCCACCCGCGTCTCTGTGTGTTTAAATAGCAAAGTCCGCAGCTTCTCGGGGTTGAAGAACCCCCCCTTCAGAAGGAGGCGTAGGCTGATTTAGCTGCTTAGTTCTAGATAATAATAAAAAGGCCTTTATAAACTGGAGCACCTTAACATGTACTCAAATAAGGTGGAAGGGCCACGCAGAGGAAGATCGTTTGACTCCATGAACATTGGCTTCGACGAAAAACTGTTCAACAATGAGGTAAGAACCAAGAAAGAAAGGATATTAAAACAAAAGTGCTTCAAAATGTATTCTTGAACTTTCTTTTAAATGGTTTATCATATTGGAGCAAAGTTTGGACTTTAGGGGGGCGATTCTTTTAGCATCGTAAACTTCAATTTTCCTCTTTAGCACAAAAATGATCATATTAGAAATATGAGGCTATTTACATGAAGCACCTGAGGTCTGCACGTGGGAAAGACACGCGTCACTCGAGGAAATGCGGGAAAGTCTCATGTGCGCGTGCAGTGTTTCAAACATTCAAAAAGTTCTAGAATAAACAGACTGATGCTTTTAAAAAAATCCTCATAGCAAACTTTAATGCATGCAGAAATTAACAAACTGTTTATAGAAAATCGCTCATTTAAAGCAAAAAAATGTGTGAATTAAATAAACACCAAATAGAACTGAAGGCTGAAAACGTCCTAATTTCCAACCGGGTGATTAAAGAAGCGTTTGATGAGCTTTCCAGAGGAAGGGAGCTAATAATAGGCTTCCCCGCTCTTTAAAGGAGATTGCTGTAAGGCGATTCTTTGAGACAGAGACAAGTTCATCCTCGTTAAACCGAGACGCAAAGTGTTGACCCCTGTCCTGCGTCCTGATCCAGTCTCCCACGCACTAATGATTTGTGGGACAATACGGACCAGGGTTCACGGAAAACAGCTCCGCCACGCCGCCTGCGCCATGTACGAGGCAAGGAATATGGTAGGAATGAATAAATCAGTGAGCTGGTTTTTATATTTTCTATGCAGCCTGTGGTCCTAAGAAATGAAAATCTTTTTTGCAAGTATTTGTTCCACTTATTAAACTGTGATTTTAAAAACTAAAATCCATAATAAATGCAAATGTCAATGAGAAACCGATTAGTTTTGCTTTGCAGTCTAAAGTCTGACAGGATTATGTGAATTTTCCAATGGCGTCTGCAACCACGCGTCAACGTCACAGCGCTGTCCGAGGTGCTGAAACGGACGGCGCCGCTCAGTTCGGTCTAAATTACTTCGCTTACTTCTTTATAAACATCTAAAAACAACATATTATTGTTTTAAACGATGTTCCAAAGAAGAACTTCAGCTGCGCCTGTCTGTGACTCTTCCTTTTACGCACATGAGACAAGATGTTCGAAGGATTCTTTCGGATCGCTCGATGCTCTTAAGTGATTAGAAGTTATGCACGCGCGTCATTACGCGGGCTAAGCTCCGGTACAGGCGTTATGCTGGTGAAGGTTCTCTGTCATCTTGGTCATAGTCATTCCAAAAAACTAAAAGCAATCCACTGGAGCTGGTTTGAAGTTTGAAGACAAAACCTGGAAC
>NW_015151981.1:8144-12558 GCF_000732505.1 Cyprinodon variegatus | reverse complement strand
ATAATTTCTTTCCATCCACAGATAAACAAGTCAACCTTCACAAAAATAGAAGAAAACACAGAAAAGAAGAATTCACCAGAGAAAGGCAGAGCGACCATCATCTTCTCCCTCAAAAATGAAGTGGGAGGACTTGTGAAGGCTCTCAAACTCTTCCAAGTATGTACCATCACTTCAAAAAATTATTCAATAATGCATACGTTTTTTAATTAATATGTGTTTTATACATAAGTTGATTTGCGTTGTTAATGCAAAGAGAATTAGCTTAAAATTTGCCCTTTTATTGTTTTTCTTGTAGGAAAACCATGTCAACCTCATACACATTGAGTCCAGAAAATCCAAAAGGCGCAACTCTGAGTTTGAAATTTTTGTGGACTGCGACAGCAACCACGAACAACTGAACGAAATTATCCATCTGCTTCGGAAGCATGTGAATGTGGTGGATATGGACCCTCCAGATAACTCATGTCTGCTCGAAGAAGGTAAGGGCAGCAGAAAAAGGTCAAAATGTAAAACATAAATATATATTTAATGTACTTTAGAAATACATTTCCCTACATTTATCCCCCTTCTTAACAGACATGTATGATGTACCCTGGTTCCCAAAGAAAATTTCCGACTTGGACAAATGTGCTAACCGTGTTCTGATGTATGGATCTGACCTGGATGCTGACCATCCGGTAGAGTATCAGACTAGTGAGTGGCTTTGAGGAGGTACACCTAAAAAATGTAACATATTCTCACTTCTGCTGCTTCTCATTTCCAGGGTTTTAAGGACAATGTCTACCGCAAAAGGAGAAAGTATTTTGCAGATCTTGCGATGGCCTACAGACAGTAAGTTTCTGTGTACTTATAAACCTGTTGATATCTTTTTTAATAACGCTAAATAATACAGCACATACTTTCCTAATAACTCATTTACCTGGAGGATACTTTCAATGAAGCCTATGTTACTTTCATAACTTTTAAGGTACTTTCATGTAGTTTTCAGGGAACATACTGACTCTTTTCCAAGACTTGTTTGTTTGTTGTTGTTGTTTTTTCAAATAATTTAAACGTTACCTTATAGAACTGTTATGAAACTTACTGGTTGCTTCCATGGAACGTAACTGGTTATTTTAAGCAATATTGAGCTTACTTACCAAATATTTTTGGGTATATTAACAGAACTTCAACTTTCATAGAGCTTATTATAATATTTCAAAACATGCCAAGTAGCCTAATCTCACAGATCCTAGAAACTATTCTGATGAAACATTGAGTTTTCTTTATAAAAGTTCTGGAAAAGGGTTTGATAGTTTGTATGAAGCTACCCCTATTTTAATCACCAATAAGTTTAATGACATTGTAAGGGAAGCTCTTGGTAAATAGCAAAGAATATGAAGCAATAAAGTAAGTTTCAGAAGTAACCTTAACCCTTCATTCCAAAAAAAAAATGTAAAAACAATCCACTGGACTTGCTTTACTTATAGAAACAGATTCTGGAACTGATTTCCACATTGATTCTAAAAAAAATAAAATAAAAAACAATCCACTGGACTTTGTTTCCAAGTTTGAAGACGTTTCTCTTCCATCCAGGAAGCTTTTTCAATTCAAAATGTCAGAAATAGCGTTTAGATCCAGGTTTTATACAATAGCCAATAACCCTTTATAGGGCGCTCAGTGAAATACTTTGAGAATCAACATTTCCAGCCAAAAGTGTTATTGGAGTCCAGGACAAGACCTTATTACCTTTGGAACATTCAAAAAATATGGATATTTTGATGGCAAAAATGAAGGTCAATGTAATAACAAGAAACGCCAACTTGATCGAATATACCAAGAAAAATAACAAAAGATCTTAAATAACAAATTCATGAAAAAACACTCAGAGTGAAAGAAACTATTTTTTTTGGGACAACATGACCTTAGAGGCATTAATGCTGATACTGGCACTTAGATTTTAGTTTATAAACCTAAATATAATTGTTAACTAGGCTTTTTAACTTTACTTTGTTTTTAACTTTTTTTTTTTTCAACTTAATTTCCTGAAGGTAATCTATCATTCAAGAGCTCATCTAATTGGTCAAATGCCAAAATAAGATGTGCAGCCATGATGCAGGATCTCTGCTGATTGGCTGGTTTAACTGCTCAGGCCACGCATCATACAGATGTCTTTCAACATTTTATTCTCTCTCTCTTGTCAAAGATACTCTGAAAAGTATTAAAAAATGTAAGAATATAAAACACATCAATCACACATTCACAGAAATAAATGTCTCTGACTACACAGATTTCAAAGAAAATAAGTCAAGCTAGATTAAACAGGGAGTGGATCCTACATGCTAAATAATCAATATGAAACATTTAAATAATCAATCATCCGTATGCGCCTTTCAGACCAGAACAGAATAGTGTTTTTCTCTTGAGTGGATCATTAACGTTGCTGCAATGCTGGCATGTGTCTCTGCAGCCATACTGGATCACCCTTAATTTAGTTCAAATCCACTAACTGGACTCGTCATGTGACCTTTATTCACAAACAAATCAAAAACGGTAAATTAACTTTACTAAATCAATTAAAAGAAATATTTTCAAAGACAATTCTTTTAACTCTTAACTATCCCCTGGACAGTTACAGCTGGATATAGATATTGTGCTTCTAGACCTCACTGAGGGACGGGGGGACTTCATTTGTAAGGAGTATGCAAATGATCAAAAATCCTAAAGGGTTAAAGATCAGAGAAATGATCAGAAATATGCTGGATCAGATATGTTTGTGTGTTTTTTTTTTGTTTTTTTTATGCAGTCCTTACAGATAGTTTTGTTTTCCACCAGTGGGGATCCCATCCCTCATATTGACTTCACAGAAGAGGAAGTGAAGACTTGGGGGGTCGTATACAGGGAGCTTAACAAGCTTTATCCCAGCCACGCCTGCCGGGAATACTTAAAGAACCTGCCGCTGCTGTCCAAATACTGTGAATGTCGGGAAGACAACATCCCTCAGCTGGAGGATGTTTCACGCTTCCTCAAAGGTCAGTCTCATCAAACAAATACAGCTGCTCTATTGTTTGCACATTTAGTCACAATGTTCCTATTTTTTAGAGCGAACCGGATTCACCATCAGACCTGTGGCGGGTTATCTGTCTCCACGGGACTTTCTCGCTGGTTTGGCCTTCCGGGTTTTCCACTGTACTCAATATGTGCGACACAGCTCGGATCCCTTATACACCCCTGAGCCGTGAGTATGCTTGTTTGCTATTTATGATGGTATTTGTTATTGCAACATGACTGTGCTCAGTGTTCTTATATCTGCCGTCATACAGAGACACGTGCCATGAGCTCCTGGGACACGTTCCGCTGTTAGCAGAGCCCAGCTTCGCCCAGTTTTCTCAGGAGATTGGTCTCGCTTCTCTCGGAGCCTCGGATGATTCTGTTCAGAAACTGGCCACAGTGAGTGTCCTTAGTTTCAACCTAACATAAATAAACGCTTCGAGTCTTTTATATTCTACCAACTCCTTTGTAAATGTTAATTGTCTCTATGTTTCAGTGCTACTTCTTTACAGTGGAGTTTGGCCTATGCAAACAAGAAGGGCAGCTGCGCGCATATGGAGCTGGCCTGCTGTCCTCTATCAGTGAGCTGAAGGTAGGAAACAGTAAACTAAACACTTCTTAATGCAAAATTTGGGTGTGAAAAGATGTAAAATTCAACGTTATCAAAGAACACCTTTTATCCATTTGACATTTAATTTGGTGAAAATAATTAAAAGATATTTTATTGAACAAAACGGTCCAACGGATGAAATTACATCATTTTCTGACCAGATTTTCCTTTTTTTCTTAAAGCACGCACTGTCTGGAAATGCAAGGATAATGCCTTTTGATCCCAAAGTTACATGCAAGCAGGAATGCATCATCACAACATTTCAAGATGTCTACTTCGTGTCAGACAGTTTTGAGGAAGCCAAAGTCAAGATGAGGTTTGTTTTCTTTGCTCTTATTTTCTAATGTAAGACCATCATTGGGATAAAAACAATATTTTTCTTTGCATGCATTTAAACATGTATATTCCATTCAGGGAGTTTGCGAAGACCATCAAACGTCCCTTCACAGTTCGATACAACCCCTACACCCAGAGCGTAGACGTCCTGAAAGACACTCCCAGCATCAATAGCGTGGTGGAGGAGCTCCGACATGAGCTGGACATCGTGGGAGATGCTCTCTGCAGGCTCAACAAGCAACTGGGGGTTTGACTGAACAGCTGAAGTACCATGTGACCCCCCAACGCTGCTGTAGCCATGTCTGCTTGTGCTTTTGTCACTAAAATGAATGTGCATCACTTTATGGGAACTTTCTCTGTCATCCTAACTGTGTGGTAAAAGGGTTAAACCAGAGGTCTTCAACAGGGGGTCCGCGACCCCTAGGGGGTCCGCAGAGG
>NW_015151981.1:3324-6894 GCF_000732505.1 Cyprinodon variegatus | reverse complement strand
ACGTTGAAGACCGCTGGTTTAAACTACCTCCAGGGGAATTAGAAGGCTGTGTTTCACCTAAATGTCGATATGTTCCACCAACCCAAAGAGCTGCTTGATTTGACGCACTAAACCTGCTTCCATTGTGCTGAAGTCTGTATCGCAAACAATCAATGTGCTTTGATTATTTTTTTTTTTTAAACATGATCTGTTTTTAGTAACATTTTAGCACATTCTTTCTCCCTCACATTACTACGGTGACGTGTAACTGTTATTTTCCTTTTGTAACTTATTTGTTCTTTTCTTCGCTGATAATCTGTACCTTGTTTTTATTCTTTTACTGTTTGTATCCAAGTCTCTTCTTTGTGCTGTTTGAAGGAAGTTTTGAAAGATAAATCCTTTACTCTGTAGTGTTAAAAGAATACTTTCATTATTGATTATGACAGACTGGGCTGTGTACACAGTTTATTTTACAGTGATCATTTTAAATATTTCTTCCTAAAGTGAAAACAACTGATGTAGTCTGGGATTCAATATTATTTTTCTACTGTAAGGAATATCAGTCAGTAGGAATAGGCTGTATGTACAACTGAAAAAACCCACAATAAAGAGTTGGACTGTGTCTTAAAATGGTTTATTTTATTTTAAATCATGTAGACATAAGGAACTTACCTATCGTAATGCCTGGTAAAAGTCTGAAAACAGTAAAAAAAAAAACAATTGATCTCCCTTAAGATCACTTTTCAAGATGGTCCAAACTGACAAAGTCAAATATTCATTAAACAATTTTAAACCCTTACTGCCAAACTACAAAACGTTCCAAACATATCACATCTGTTACGTTTTGAGAATAAGTTTCTGCAGAGGCTGCTGGAACAACGTTCAAGGGATCGAGTTTTCCTAATTACTCTCACTTTAATAGATTTCCATTTTCATTGGTTTTTAAATGTTTCCAAACTAATGCAGAAACATACATAAACTGCAAATGTTATTAATAAAGCTGGGGAAGATTCTCAGTCGTCCAGCTCAGAGTCTTTCCAAAAAATCCTTTGTTGTTTGTTGTTGACTTTGTTTCCAAGTCTGAAGGCAATTCAAAATTTAGAATTTTAATATTGAACATTTAAATTCTTAATGCGTGTATTCGGCGTCAGGCACTGATCTTTATTTATAAATAATAATTATATTAGTAAATAAATAGATAAATTAATAAATAGAGATCAATGATAGTTGTTTTTTTTTGTGTGCAAACTTTATTTACAAATACAGAATATACAATTGCAAACAGTTGTATGCTCGAGGTGCTGGGAAAACAAATCCACAGGATTCCATGACAAAAAAATAGAGAAAATAAACAACAGTTTACAAATGAAATGCATCACTTAGGGTTGTAAGTTTCACAGTTGCTGCACATTTTTAAGAAATCCAAAAAACATCTTACATAAGCTCTAAAAACATGGAGGTTGGGGTTGTTTTTTTAACAAATTTACAGGCATGTATGTGGAACTTTGCCAACAGAATAAGAACGTTTATGAGATATTCTTTCCCGGACATACTGTTATTGGAAAAAACAAAGGAAACATGTTTGACATTTAAAGGAATAATTATATTTAAATTTAACATTTAAAGAAAATGTTAAAGTTACAACAAAACATTTTACTGAAAGTGCATTCCCAAAATAGGCGGGTTCATGTTTCTTGTTTGATGTGACAAAAAGGAACAGGATCAATATTTGGAAAATGTTTATTAAATTCTGAATGAACAGGGTAACACCTGTTTAAAGGACACCTCCTGTACTTTTTTAGAGAGGAAAAAACTTTCTTGGCAACAACCATGTATGTTCCCAATCAATATCTGAATAAAGATTATTAATGCAGATTATTGATGCAGGTTTGCTGATATTATTCCTCTGGATGATTTCTCTAATTTGTTTATTTCCAGTTTTAATGCTAAGGAACGGATCTGAATTACCAATAAATAACTCTGGAAATCTGGGATATTGGACATAGGCTCTACCTGAGGATCATATAGGAAAGTTCAAAGCTGCTGGAATAGAGCAGAAAACAACTGAAAATTCTTTAGGGGTCACAGGGAAATTATATTTATTAAGAAATTCACCTTAATCAAACAGTTGACTATTCTCATTAAACAGCTGTTTTACAAATAGAAAATCATTATCCACCCAATTCTTAAGAAATATGGATTTATGCTTGAAGCAAATATTTTGGTTATTCCAAACATAACAGAAAAGTTATGCTTATAAACGAATGTTGAGGATAAAAGTAGTTAGATCATTTAACAGGGAGCTTTTCTATTTTATAGTTACATCTTAATAAAAACTCTAGATTTAAAGGCTGATCAGTGGCAGCGCTCAATTCACTGACGTGATCGGAATTTGCGACAGTGTTGCAAACCGTGTTTGTTTTACTGCCGGTGTGCTCCATGGAAACACGCTCACCCCTCACGCTTTGTTTACATGCTTGGGTAAGTTTGTTTTCCTCACAAACAGCCGCCTTCACCTTTTTTCAGGCTTTGTGTTTATTTATTTAAGTAAATTACTGACCCGCGCGTGGCTGCGGCTGATCTGAGGATTGTGATTATTTGATTCTGGAAGCTAAAGTTTAGCCTTATTAGCTTCCATATTACAGCTACAGCTCCCAGAACAGGAGCAGAGTGTGAATCATTCCACATCAGACCTGAATTTCTCTCTTTATCTGCGTTTTGTTGTTCAGGGAGCAAACAGCTACGGTCAGCTGGGACAGAACCATGCGGAGGACCAGAGCAGACCGAGGCTGTCTGACACCGAGGCTCTGCGGGACCAGACGGTCCGGACTGTGGGCGGAGGAGGGGGACACTCCGTCGTTCTCACCGGTCAGTTTGTTTGTTTTCCAAGAAATAAACTGACGGTTGTTGAGACCAAAGACAGGATCTGTGGTTTAAATCACTTCACAGACATACACTATAGGAGGGGAAATGGCGACCCCTGCTGGACGAATTATTAAACTGCGATTAAAATAAAAGCTCTCAAAGAGGTGATAGAATGCAGGGTTTCCATTGTCATAGATAATTAACAATAGTTTAGTGGCTGAAATAGACGCACAGAGAAGTTCAAACCCATCAACTCCTCTTTTCTCTGCAAATCTCACTATTCTAAACTTCCACCATAAAAATTCTATCACCCCTTTAGTGTCAAAGGGAAGTTTAAATGTCAAATCATTCTGTCTCAAACATGTATATAAATGTCCTCTTTATCAGAGCATATTGTCCCAAAATGTAAAAAATTTCTATAAAAAAAAAAAAAAATCGAATGACAACGGTCATCTGTCGATTTTATTAAGCTTGCATATGTTATATTTCTACAATCATATCTTTACTTGTATGTCTTTATTTAAGACCATAAACATGCTATAAAATACAATTTAGATTTATAATAACCGTTTGAAATAAAATGCAGTTTCATTTAAAAAAAAATAATAAAGAGTACTAAGAGCCGCTTAGTTACTGTTAAGTGGAATTTAACATGAGCAGATTGGCTGTTCAGTTATTTTCTGCTTCTTTTATAGTAAATCATTTAAAGGAAAAGTTCGGTCAGTA
>NW_015151981.1:0-1112 GCF_000732505.1 Cyprinodon variegatus | reverse complement strand
CTCAATCTAAGAACAAATGCAGCTATTTTAAGAAAAAATAACTTATCTAGATTTAGATTTTTCCAGTGAAGTAATTTCAGAAGTTTGAATTCTGAATATGACTTTTCCTTTAATATGAAATTGTTTATTGATATTCTTTCGTTAAATGACCTATTCTCTAATATTCAATGTTTTGGAGATCATAGTTTCTCAAATCCTTCCTGTCTTTAATTTGGATTTAATGTGAGCGGACCAACCCTTAACCAACCTGATCCCAGCTCTGTCATTTTAAAAGCAAATGCTGTGTTTTTGAGTTTAAACTTCTCTAAAGAAAACGCATCACGTTTACTTTCTTTTTGTGTGCGTTTACCAGAGAGAGGAGAGGTGTTTGTCTGTGGACAGAATCATAAAGGCCAGCTGGGACTCGCTCACTCTTCTGATGTCTTAACGCTTCAGCTCTGCCCTGTTTTGAATCACAAAGTCACAAATGTAGCCTGCGGCTGGGATTTTACTCTTCTCATCACTGGTGAGCAGTTAATATAACTCACAAACATCTTACTACAGGTATGCTTTATTTTTTTATGTTTGATGATAGATCTGGTTGCTCTGTTAACTCTATAGCCCCATACACACTGCCTTTCTGAAACTGAGCCAAGATTGATCGGAGCACGGTAACAGAGATACCTGTAGAGTTTAAATGGCCCACAAGACTGAACCGGACCCAAAAACAAACGACCGCGCTAGATATAACCGACCGCGCTAACATGGTACTAATCCATTAGTAGGGCTCGGCCACAGATCTCTGTTTATTCACCGGATTGCTGATTGCCCGAAAAAAATGAAGCCACCGTCCGCCATGTTGGTACTCCCCACTCCCACAGAGACATGCAGTAAAAATGCCTCCCTGTGCAGCATTAGGCTGCAAAAACAAGCAGTTTGCTGGCTTTAGGAAGACGTTAAGCAGTGTGATGAACCTCAACATTGTTTCCTGCGTCTGGAAGCCCTGATTAGACGATCGTTTGTTGTTTCCACTTCCCAAAAGCCGACTCTGTCAAGTAAATTCACCAAAGGCTTCCTTCTCCGCCTGACTCTCCACAAACTTCCTGAATGTTACAGGCGCCTCCATGTTTGTT
>NW_015151980.1:121515-134482 GCF_000732505.1 Cyprinodon variegatus | reverse complement strand
TAATACACAGCTATATGCCTCATTAATTACAGAAATTACTTTCGGAGAGCAACACTTTAAAGATTTATGGTTTGTTTGATATTACAGTCTTTATTTTGATAAACTGAACATTTGAATCAATGTTTTTTGCTTGTGAGAACTGATCTGGTGCTTTTTAATCTTTCAGTACCCGTATATTCCAGCTCATATTACTAAACCTAAGGAGCATAAAAAGCTGTTCCTGGTCCAGCTGCAGGAGAAAGGTTTGTATCTTTGTAACGTGAGAACTGTTGTCAAATAATGCCATTTAATATCAAACGAGGCTCAAATGTCACAGATTCTTCATACATTTGAAATCTGTAACTAATATTTTCACAGCATTATTCGCCGTTCCCAAAAATTATAAGCTGGTCGCCGCTCCATTGTTTGAGTTGTATGACAACGCCCCTGGATATGGACCAATCATTTCCAGTCTACCACAGCTATTGAGCAGGTAAAGATTAGTTTTATATATTAGCTGATTAAATTTGACTTAATTAAATCATATTTTCATTAGGAAAAAATATACACAAATAACAATCCTTGTATGTTATTTTTTGAAGTGTAATTTTGATGTTAACATGTTGCTATATACGTAAACAGGCACTTTTTCCATTGATTAAATGCTAATTAATGTCAGCTGGTTCTTTAACAGTCACCCTAAAGTGACCCCTCGAATCAGACTTCAGTGTTTGATCAGTTTCTTGAACATTAAAGGTAGCGGATGATGTGCCTGTAGGTTGTTCTATGGGGCAGGAATAGGGTTTATCGGCTAGAGCCGCACAGAATATCTCAATTTCATTGCCGCCACAATACCAGTAAACACTATATTAATATAACCTAAAAATGCTTGGATCACAATACACCTGAAGTGGCATAGCACAGAAATACCTTAATTGCCCACAGAGAGGAAATTCTGGTGACAGTGGCAAAAACAAGCAGATAGCAGAGAAGTTACAGGTACAAGAAATATTGAATAATATGGAAAAAAGAAAATTTTTAAAGTTAAACTATAGCAAGGAAGAAAAAAAAAGGAAACATACAATAATTTACAGATATAATAAAACTCACAGCAGCTGACAAATAATCATTAACAATTGCGCAGATAAAGGTACTGATGCACAGAAACACAAATTGAGCGGATTAGAAACACTACAATATAGTCTTAAGAATAAGAGAAAACAGTTATTGATCAGATAAAGAACTTGTGCAACTAGTAGTTTTTTGTTTTTTTTTTGTTTTTTTTTATCAAGTTTTTATGCTTTTGATTAGGTGGATTTTCGGATTTTAGCTAAACTACATTTTTCGTATCACAAGTCACTCAATCTGTAACTGGTCCTTTCTGCTTCGTAAGAAGATGACTGGACGTAGTTGGAGTTTGAGGGTGCCCATCAGAGGAGTGGCTGAAATATGGATAAATCTGCCACTGCCATGTTGTTTGTAAGGTTATCTTGGGAACCAAAGTATAATTGATGGGCAATTTCAATTGTATTTGCTATTTAATGGAAATACAAAAATTGCATTTTTGAGATTCACAGAATATCATTATATTTTTGCACACATTTGTAGTGGAAACATAGCTAGTCACATTAACACTTGGCTCAACGTTGTCACATGTTAAGCTGATATTATGCAGCTTTATGGTACATGATGATCTTTTTTTTTTCTTCTTTGGCCTTATTATTGCCAGTGATAAAGGTGACGTCATCCAGTGAAGGGCATGCTATTTCTAATGCCCTCCTCCTGTCAGATTTCAACTTAAATGTGTGACGGACTTGAGATAAGTTCATTAAATCTTGCTACCGACCAGAGTTGGTTCACAGAGTAACTTGCTGTAGGAAGGAGTCAGAATAATAGCCATTTGGCTCTCTGAAACTGAAAATGCAGGATATGTGGAAATTTAACCCCAGAACTTTATTCTGAGTTATCACTTATCCTGCTTTCTGCAATCATTCTGCAATTCATGCAATCTTCTATCCCCTATACATCAGAAATCTGAGATACAAACAACTATGAATGTAGAGGAGCATACTGACTAAATAATAAAAAAAAAAAAGGAAAAGAAAAGACAAAAAAATAGGCTGAACTTAAAAGTTCAAGAATAAACAGTTATTGTTTTTTGTAGTTTTAAAGATGTCAAAATTTATTTTTTTTATTTGTTTTTTCCTAGGTTCAACTTTATCTACAACTAACCCAAGCAGCGGTGTGGCTGTCTCTGTGAGTGCAGCCAGAGAGGCATTGTGCTGAAAAAAAGGACTCCATCTCTTCTCTATCTTTTACAAATACAAACACCTGTCATGAATGGTAAATAAAATATCTGCAGGGGTGTTATTGCTATTGTAAGGAGCAAAACATTATGTTCGAGTTGTTTTTTTTTTGTTTTATTTTTTAAACTTGTGAAACTGCAACTTTTTGTAGTATGCAGGTCTGTGTCAGAATCTGGTTTTATGTTTGCCTGAAAGATGCCAATGTTTGATTAAAAAAAATACAACATTGCGTTTCCTGTTGTTTAAACCTGTACCCACGCTGTCTTTTTTAAAATAAAGTTGTGTTTATAGTAAGTTTTATAAAGTTTATAGATCTTGTATGTTGATGAGCACTGTTTCAGATTCTTTTAAAGGAAATTCATAAACTTGTATACAGTGAAGGGACTTAGAATATACATCGCAATGAAACAAATGCCTGTTATTAAGATCATAGGTGCAGATTTTATATACTGAAGACTGCTCTCCTTAGCTGAGAAGGTTTTTTGATGGAAAACCTAATTACTAATTCCCTTTTATGCAGTGCTACAGTTTGGTAACTCCGTTGCAAAGTTTATTAAAATATAAAGTAATTGGATCTTTAAAAAGCAGGAAAAAATGTCTTAAAATGCTTAACCCACTTATTGTAGTAACAAGATTTATTATGACCTCTACAATGAAACTTTATAAAGCTGTAGAGATAAAGATTACACTATTACTTTGTAAATGCTTTTTAGAAATGTGTGCCGTTATTTATATTAGCACAATTCCTTGGTTTGTTTCAGACTATAATGTGTACCAACCAGGTGATGGCATGAAAATGCAAACCTTACATCAAATAAGTGCAATCTTAAATTTCTGAGCTACAAAGGGACAGACCTCCATAATCCGTAGTTCAAACTGACACATTTATGCAAGTAATCTTTGATTTTATTTTGTCATTTTGTATACACAAGTGTAAACAAAAAGAAATTTTGTTAAGTGCAGCTCTTTAGAGTTTGAATTTTTTTAAAGTGCAGATAAACAGCAGTGATACAAACATTGTGATGAAAAAAATGATGTAAGCATATGACTGTATAGTTACAGTTCCATCAGTTTTTTTTCTATATAACCCATTTTACAGTAAGTAATCTTATCTAAAACACAAACTCTTGAGGTGACATATTTTTAATAGTGATTAAAATATATGCAAATGCAATAATTCCCTGGGCTTGTCTTTTGAGATTTTTTTTTATCCTATTGCAGTTCAATATGATTTCCTACAGCAGCGCAGATTTAAACGGGAATTATATTTTAATTATAATTATAAACAATTGTTTTGGAAACTATATTTTTTGTTTAAACATGTTTTGGTGCTGATAGCAAGGAAGAACTAACCTGACAACAGCCAGATGCATGTCTCGTCAGGTTGTTGTCAGGTTAAAGAAGAACATCTCTCAAAAGAATCAAACAATTTAAAGTGGATATTTAGAAAAAAAAAAAAGATAAGTTTACAGTGTATTTAAAATCTACCCCTATGTTTTTTTTTTCTCCATGACGGTCGCCAAACTTGACGTCAGACTCCTAGAATCTGACGTAATTTATCCGCGACACCGCTTCAATCTGCCCGTACACGCTGTCGGCGTTTGTTTTGTTTTTTTTTATTTAAAGAGATTTCTCTATTATGAGCTCCAAACGACCGCAGAACGAGAGCGGTGAGACAGGAGGGAAGAAGAAAAAGAGGAGCAGCAAGGAGACCGTGGAGCTCTGTGGGGCTGTGGAGGAGGAAGAGGTGAAGGGAGCAGTGAAGGAGGCATGGAGGAGCAGGGTCCACTACAGCAAAGGTTAGGGGAGCAAACCGTGTTTATTGTGGACTGATGCTGGTTCTGATCACATTTGTGGTGCCATTATTAACTCAATCCAGTGGCACTTCCTAGAGGGACAGATGGGAGCCAAGAATTAGGGAGGGTACATTAGAAACACTTTTTTATTTTATTTTTTGGATTAATGTTGGGCTTTGACTACTTTTCCCTATGAATGTGTGTAACATAGGCATCATGACCTAAATCCACCATCTCACAACATTCTTTAAAAATAAAACAACACATGAAGGTAAAAATAAGCGCCTTCGTTTGATGTGCTCACACGTATATAGTTTATAGCCAGCATTTCCACTTTGGTGTCAATTGTGCAATGAACATTCATAAAGTCTCGTCATTCAATCAGATGCAACTTAGTGACATTCTTTTTAGAGTAAAAATTTGTTGTTTTAGTTTTTCTTTTTGCTTTTTAAAATCCAATAAACCTTAAATCTTAGTCTTTTATTTTCTCTCGACATTTTTGATTATTTTGGGATTCCATACTGACACATGGAGTCATTGGGCTATAGATCAGGGGTTTCAAAAGTCAGGGTTGCAAGACACCAAGTGTGGGGTCACATTTATTGTGATATGAGGTAATATAGAGGGCCAAAAATTATCATGAAATAAATAAATATACTATAAAATAAGCTGATGGGATATTGATTTATCTGAAATGTATTTATCAATTTAATACATGATTCAAACATTAAATGTGCACTAAAATGCACAATTGAATAATTAAATATACCGTAAGATAGTTAAAATGTTTTTTTATTATGAATTAAATAGTTAAATGTAATTAAAGAATACATTTATTTTAAAATGAATATAATTCTTTCACTTTTTTGTGTTAATAATTATATTGTGAAGTGGCTAACTGTATTTTTAGGGAATCACCAGTCTGTTAATGTTAATTTTTGGTTGACAGGCTGATATGTTTGGGAACCTCAGTTCCAGATTATCTGTTATGAAGTATTTATAGATGCAGGTTGCACCAGCAGATAATCCTAAAGTCTCTACTTTAGTTTTCAAAAGATTGAATTCTGAAATATGAAAACACTTGACTGACTTCTCCATGTGGGATTGTTGTCCAGGGGACCTGCAGTTGGACTGCCATCCTTTCCCTCACTGCATAATCAAGAACTTCCTCAGGAGCCAAACCTTTGTTGAAAGCCTACAAAGAGAGCTGCTGGAACTCAACTTCAATGAAAAGTCAAATGATCTGTACAAGTTTAAACAGGTAACCCATTCATCATACTGGTTTATTGCAGTAGATATGTTTTTTCTTTTTCGTTTTGATAATCTCGTCCTCCCCCATCTCTTCAAGTCAGATGATCTGAAGAAGAGAAAGGAGCCACACATTGCAGCAGTGAGGTAACAAAATCAAATCTTACAGGTTTTTACGGGACATTAAAATTTATACAAAGTGGCTAAATGTGTTTAGAAATGTTTCTAGGGTTCTAGAGTTCTTGTTTCTGTTCAGATGTGAGGTTTAAACAGAGGAGACGCACAATGAGACATTTAATGGTTGATTAATCTCTTTGCTCCAGCACCAGAGCTTATCCTTGATACCAGAGACATAAACCTACTTTTACTGTTATCAATCTTTCCTATCTAAACCTTTTACCTCTTTACACCAGTGTCACAGAAGGTGCATTAATGATGGCTGAATTCAGCTAAATGTCTCCTAGATGAAAAGAGGAGACTTCTAGACACTTTAAAAGGAAAAAATCCCACAGATTTTATTACTATGCTTTTCTTGCAGTTTTTTTTTTCTAATACAGAGATTATTTCTACATGAAACTTTAATTTCTTTTAATACAGTTGCTGCTATCCTGACACAGATTAAATTGTTTAAAGCACGGCTCACCAGTAAAAATAATAAAAATAAATATTGGTAACAACAACAACAAAAAAAACAATGTTCATGTTTTTATCCTTTTATGACTGCTTGAAAAAAATGCTGATCCAGATATTTAGGTTTCACAAGAAAAAATGACAGGAAACATTTACTAATAAAAATAAAAACACAAAGCTTTTCTCTTTTTCTGTGTAAAAAAGGAATATGTGGAATTTAGAGAACAATTTTGTTTGTTTTCCATTTAGAGTAACAAAAAATGAAATTAATTTAAAACAAAAACAATTACAAAAACAAAAAAACTGATCTTCTTTGCATTTCTAAAAGGAAAATCAAGCAACCCAAAGATACATTGACCTATGATGAGCAGCAGTTTGGGAGTCCCTTCAACACAGAACCAACCGAAGTTAGATCAAAATGGCCTCAAAATAATTGGTTAAAGCCTCCATATGATTTAAGTAATATGATTTGTTTGTTGTTTTTATTTACACACACATATTGCCTGTTTTTTTCATTTACAGATTTTAAAATGTATTATGTGAGATTAGTGATCTCGTCCACCAGGGGGCGCCAAAGATTACCTCCTAGTACCCAAGGAATAGTTTCTTGTGTTAAAGTGATTTAATGAAAAGGGGATGCTAAACATTTATAAAGGAATTGTTTGTAACTTAAAAGGAGCAGAGTTAAATCACAACAGGTAGTTGATGATAGTTTATGATAGTGAGGGAAAAATCAAAATTTTCACCTGGAAAATCAGGTGATGCATGCTGTCACTCTTTAAGAGGGTTATTTATAGTCTTTTTGTTTCCATAATAGCTTCAGGCCTCAGAGAGAGAGAAAAAAAGCCCTCTCTTTCATTTTCATAAAGGATTTTTATTTTTTAAATTAGGCTGTATGTGTCTTTGAGATTTAGATTTTTAACCTGATCAAAAGATAAATGGCCAAATTTTAAGTGAGATTGTGATCCTCATGAGGCTCAAAGAAATGTATATAAAGGAAATTTGATCCAGAACTCTAAAAAGTGGTCACACCCATATCTCAGCACATTCTTATAATAAGGAGCTTAAGTTTGAAGGAAGGAGCTTCCAAAATATAATAAAAACAAACATTTTGTTTGTCAGTTTAAAGAAAACCATAAGAGACTGACTATAAGCTTTCACACCCACTAATATAATCCAGTCTTGGGGATTAAATGCTGCGATTAAATATACAATAAGAGATGCCCCCCCCTCACCTCTGTCTGTGATCATCTATAATTCATGCCGCAGCAAATGCCATGGCAGGCTTTTTGGGCATTTCAACAGTCATCCTTTTATAGTTATGGAGGGTTTCTATTGAGTCCAATGTGAAATGTTTCTGCTTCTGTAGGGGGGCCCTGTTTGGGCGTTTCCGCTCTTGGCTCGGGGATGTCCTGGGCGTCGAGCTGGAGCCCACTGTGGATATTTCTTGTGCTAAATATGAATATACAGGTGAGACTTACCCAAAAACCCAGATAATCTGAGAAGGTTGTTGCATGTGGTTTATAGTTTTTTATTATATCTTTAAGATGTTCTTTTGTGCCATGATGATGAGCTGGAGGGGAGGAGGGTCGCTTTCATTCTGTATCTTGTGCCTCCATGGCAGAGCAGTGATGGTGGCACCCTGGATCTGTACTCCACAGACAGTAGGTACCTCACATCCTGTGTGTATGTGGGTCTACAGCTGTATTGTTACATAACAGCTGCCTTTTACTATCCTCAGGTAATTTCCAGCCAGAGAGAATAGTGAAGTCCCTCGTACCTTCTTGGAACACCCTTGTACTGTTCGAGGTGTCTCCAGTATCTTTTCACCAGGTGAGTATTTGGGTTTTATTAAGCCATGTTGGTTAAAATAGGAGGGTAAGGTGAAGTGTTTCTGATTTTTTATTTTTTTTTTTCTGCAGGTTTCTGAAGTTTTATCACGAGACAAGTGCCGTCTCTCCCTGAGCGGCTGGTTTCACGGACCTTCTTTGGAGCGTCCTCCTCGTTTTAAGGAGCCATCCATCGTGAAGCATCCTCACTTACCGAGAGATGTGAGTGCTTTGGGAAACGGTGATAAGTCGTGTTTTCAGGCACTTTCATTTTAAGGTTTCCCATCGATTTTGTTTGTTAATCTAGCTACACACTACATGCACCATATTAAAAAGGAGTTTTATTCTATTGAAAATCAAAGTGACACTTGATAAGATTAGTGGCCAATTCTGCAGATTTTTCACATATCTAATTTTAAAAATCTAGCAGATATAATTGAATCTGTTACAAAGGAGGTATCTCTTAATGAGGCATTCAAATGTGGATCTGCTGTTGTGCTTTTGATTCTTGTCCTCTGCTTAATTGATGGTTGGAGATTGTTCTTTAGGATTCCATTGGGTCGTCCAGATACTTATACCATAAAGCAGCCCCAGATAATCACACTTCCACCACCAGGTTTCACTGCCAGTATGATATTCTCTGGTTATAACGTGTTAGATTTATGGCCCATGGAATGAGACACACGCCTCCCATAAAAAAAAAAAAACCTTCGTCTTGTCAGTCAGCTGAATATTTCCACAAAAGTAATGTTGTTGTATTATTCTACAACAAGATTACAAAAAGTTCCCCCAAATGTTTGTAATCTTGAAACTCTCTCATGGCTGATAGTCTATCTTGTCACTAGATTTCAGGTGACTGGCAGTAATCAGGTCTGAGTGTGAATGGTGAATATTAAAGAGGTAAATTCAGAACAAGGTTCGCCTTTTAGCCTAATAAATGAATGTATTCTAAAACTTCATGTTTTATTTATTTATGGCTGGGTGATTAGTAAAATAGATTAATTGTAATTTCTGTTTATGAAAATTTAATATTTGGTCAATTTATTTGTATTTTTTTAACCATCAATCTACTACTTTGACTTCCATAGCTCAGAGTGACATCCGTTCATCAGTTGGACTTATATTTTTAAGCCCTATCGCCCAGCCCTATATTTAAACAACCTCATGTTTAAAATTTGTTTTAGTATGTGATTGATTTAAGTATAATGAAAAAAGCAAAAACAGAAAAAGTGTGCAGACAAATGCTCGTCTCAGCACTGAATGAAATGACTCAACAATCCTCTAAAGTCTGCCTTTTATTGCTCCTGACAGGAAGCTGTCCTGTTTGAGTGGATCAATCCCCTGTACTTGGATATTTCTCATCAAGAGCAGATTCAAACAGAGTTTGAAGACAGCTCTGAAATACAGCTGAAAGATTTTTTAAAGGTAACACCTCTGCCTTCCTCTCCACATTTCTTCTTTCCAGGTTTTCTTCCATGTTTATTGTCATATTTCTTTCACAGGAGGAGAAATTCAGGGAAGTGAGGGAAGCTCTGCGACAGAGTCGCATTGAGTGGATGAAGAGAGGTCCGGCTAATAAAAGGTGGGAGGTTAGACAGACGGGATGTTTTAGCACCATGGTAGTGGATTATCATGCTTAATCTTATTCCAGGTGCTATGAATCAGCATCTCTGGACTCTCTGCCTGAGTGTGTAAACGAGTGCTGGGAGCTGCTTCGCTCGGAAGCCTTCTTCTTGCTTCTCTCCAATTTTACTGGCCTCCATCTGCACTACTTGTGTCCGGCAGATGAGGAGGACGAAGAGACGGAAAAGAAGCACGATAACGAAGAGGAAGAGGTTGCAGGAACATCAGCTGAATCATCCACAGCTGGAGCGTCCAATGGAGGGAAAAGTATGTGAAAGTGTGGGTTCAGATTTTAGCTTAGCTACAGGTTTGTTTATGTGCTGGGATCTTTGTTCTTCAGAGCTGAGCACGCCCGTGTGTTGTGGAGAAGTGCGTCGCTGGTCTCATGGCAGTTACACTTTGTTGCATGATGCTGAAGCTGCACAGGCAGAGTACGCTCTGGACCTAATCCTGCCCTTTGGTTGCACAGGTGAGTCACACACATTAACAGAGTAAGAGGAAAGACTTTCACTGTAACACTGAATTCATGTCTCATAGAGTGGGAGACAGAGTTTGGGGGTTCAACATGTTATGTTGCCAATGAGGAGGATGAGGAGGTGAGTGTCACCTTTTTCCAAAAGCAGATACTTGCATATCACATCTGTGGGTATCGTTAATAAACTTCCATCATCTTACAGCTTCTGACTGTGTATCCAGAGGAAAACTCCCTCGCTCTTGTCTACAGGGACAAAGAAACACTCAAATTCGTCAAGCATGTCAACCACAGAAGCTCCCATGTGGACGGTTCCACCTGTAGGGAGTTTTATGACTTTTCTTTTGTCTACTATGAATAAAAATATATTTATCACTAAATGCTGGAGTTTTTTTGTTTTTTTCTTCTCCATTTATATCAGGATGTATATTGACAAGTGGAATTTGCTGTAAATATAGAACTTTATACTTTAGTTCAAGTCTTAATATTATATGCATAAAATTATGTATTTAACAAAATATTCAGACATTCTTAACTTCATCACTTTAATCTTGAGCTCTTTAGTTTAAATGCAGCTAAATGAACCAGAAAGAACTTTTTTTTTCTCCTATAAATTGTTCAACAAGACAACCATGAGTTATATCCTTTACAAATATGGTTTTCACAGGATGGAAGTGAAGGAAGCCATTTATGTTAAAAGAGAAAATCACCTTAAACAGAGGGGGTGAACTCGGGTTTTATCTCTCAAAAACCTATAACACAGCGATAGTTGACTCCTTCCTGCTATCATCTTGATCCTCATGTCTATGCAGGGGACAAAGACATCTCGCCTGGACAGCCATGCCAACAATGCCCCTAACGACTCCCTTTTCAGACGCATGGGCCTGTACTGGGTATTGCAGGCTAACAAAAACCTTAGTGACGGACGCGTTCTTCGTGTTCAATTTGCATGTTTTCTAAGCAATAACAAGGCTTTTTTTGGGCTACTCAATAAAGCTTGGAACTCAGCACTAATCCAGACATTTGAATGGAATGAAAAATCTTCCTGGATTGGAAGTGAAACGTCTTCAAACTTGAGAAACAAAGTCTACTGGTCTGTTTTTTTTTTTTAACGTTTCTGGAATTTTCACGAGATGTTTTAAAGAGGAAAGCCAGAAGAAGATGTTATTAGTTTGCTATAAACCATGAGACCAAAAGTCGATATCCTGCAATTTTGAGATATCTCCTCTGCCTTACCAACTTCAATGAAATGGCTAAACTAGCCCTCTAGTAGTAGTCAAGCTATGCTAATGAGCTCTTGCCTTTATGCTACTTATTTAGCACTACTTAAACTATTTTTTTTCCTTTAGAAAAAATAAAAAAATAAGTAAGAGTAAAAAAGTACTTTGTAAAATGGCTATCCAAGTACTGAGTAGTATCTGATGTACTGTTTATGTAATCAGGCTAACAGTTTAGGGAAAATTCTGCTTTTTTTTTAAGCATAAAATAGAAAACTAAAAATAAAAAGCATGATTAGGTTGAAACGTAAAAACAAACAACATGAACTTATAATATCCTAACAGTAGGTAATGCGTATAGCTAATGATACAGAACTTCAATCAACGGTATACACTGTTTACTGTATTTTCACCTAATCTGCAAACACCTTTAGTTACTTCTAGTACCTGGAGTAAGCAGAAAAGTTTACTCAACTAAATGTAACTTGCAACTGACCACCTATGCATACATTTAAATTTGAGAATAATACTCCCAACCTTTAATTTTTATGCAAGGGTAGAAAATATGTATTTGAAAAAGCAATAATTAAAGGGCTTAAATCTTTTCTCTTTAATGGAATATTAATTATGCACAGTCCTTCTAGGAAATGAGGGAAACCCCAGACATTGTAATTACACTGTACAGTTCTTCTCTGGCCAAATTAATGGGACAGACAGGATGTAGAGAAAGTTACAATGAGGCAACATTTTAACCAACGGTGTTGTCATGTCAATATATCCAACCAAACACGTGATTTTAACTCTTCTGTACTGTTTGTGGTTAACTCACTTATTATATATTCTGCTTTATTCTATACAGATTGTTTAAAACTAAAGACTCACTGATAAGTTTCTTGTTTTGTTCTACATAAGCTGGAGAACCTCCTTCTTCCTGTCAGTTTTTTTTCTCAACACCGTGCCGAATCTGACCAATCACAAGCAGCCTGGCTTCCCCTCAGCCAATGGGAGGCCAGGAAGTCATTTCTATGTCAAACAGAATTTTGTCAAGAGGAAGCACCGCCGCACAGCAGAAAAAAGTTATTTTCATTCGAGGTAAGTATGTCCGCATGATACGTTTTACCTCACAGCGAATCAGTGATGGATAAAGGTTGAAACTGCGAGTTTTTATCAGTGTGTTTTAAGCTCTTCAGTGATAATTTTACACGATGAGAAAGTAGTTTTTACTGCTGATCTGCGTGAGGTTTACTACTACTAGCATCTCAACGACAACGACGTCAAAACAACCTTATAGAGGCGTGAAACACATGGTTTCTGACTCGATCTGCACCCAGTGTTATTATTAAACAGTTATACTTCATAACAAGTAACTAACTTTCACTGTAACCTAAGTTCACCTGTAGTTGTGGGTCAGCTTGTTTAGCATTCACTGTTAAATGACCACAGAGAGCTGTTTGTTTTGTCTCAGTAGCCTACAGAAAGTAACAGTGCAGCCAACAGATTTAGAAAAAACAAGCGAACACATAAATGCTACAATTCCAGTATGAGTGAAATTGGAAGTGCATTAACAATAGTGACATTTATAGTTAACTAGCAGAATAATAAACTGTGTATAGCTGCCGGATTTGAATGTTTAAATCTATTTCACAATTTCTTACATGGTACCCACAAACTGTGATGCTTTGCTATGAGATGGGAAGGACACAAAGTAAAATATTCTGAAAAAAAAAAAAAAGGCATAATTGTTTTTTACCAATTTTTACATATTAAAATATTCAAAATATGTGGAATATGTTCAGTAAGTATTTTTTTTGTAGAAACTTTTTATTTTATTTATTTTAAGAAAATTTTACTTGTTTAATTTTTGCAG
>NW_015151980.1:75838-116070 GCF_000732505.1 Cyprinodon variegatus | reverse complement strand
CATCCATCCATCCATCCATCCATCCATCCATCCATCCATCCATCCATCCATCCATCCATCCATCCATCCATCCTACCTGGGTCTATCTCCATCTCACAGTTAACTTAGCCAGCTGAAGAAAAGCCTCTCTGCACCATGCAGATGGTGTTTTTAAACGAGTAAACAGTTATTGCTTTGCCCCACAACTCAACTCCTGCATGTATGAAAAAAATGTTTTGGTCTCATCCAACCAAGGTCACTTCTCCTGGAAGCAAGCTGTATTCCCTATGACCTGTAGCAAACTGCAAGCAGGATTTCTTTTGCCGTTCTTCCTACCGGCTGTTCTTTTTTATGTGGAGTGCACAGCTAATAGCTGTTGTGTCAACAGATTTTCCTATCTGATTTTAAGATCTCTGCAACTCTTCCAGATTTATCTCAGACCTCTCTGCTACTTTGCTGATTAATGCCCAACAGTCTGTCAGTGTTGGTGTATGTTCAGATGTCTGTAGCCTACTCCTACTTTGCTCCTGCAAGATGCCATTTGTTCCCTAACCTTTTCTAACAAACCACCTTTACTGAGCACAGATAAAAATGAATCACATGTGCAGTCTATTTATAAATTAGGTGACTTCTAAAGACAATTGGTTTCTTCAGAGTTTATTTATGGGTTTCTAAGTAAAGAGGACGAAGTGCAAACGTGCGTCTTTTTATTTGAAGATAATATTAAAACAACATATGCTCTCATTTCAGGTTAAAAATACTTTAAAACAAAAATGGTGTGAACATTCTCAGTTTAGACAGTTATTACCACGCCTTTATCAGTTTGTTTCCCTCAGTCTGACTCTTACTGTGTTCAGAAAATGGCGGACAAGACTGTGGACGGGGGGGCGTGGACGGGATGTGCAGTCATGTTTCTGCAGTCACTGGTTCCTGGCGTGGACCTGCTCACTCTCTACAAAGACCAGCAGGGAAAGTTCATCATTTTTAAAGTCATCAAGCTGACTCTTGGAGGTAAACTCATCTGGGTTGACTGGTGCAGAAACAAAAGAAAGCTTTTCCAGGCTGTGACATTAATTAATCAGTGTTTTCCACGGCCAGATTCTGCAGGAGGTCTGGGAGGCTATGAGATCCTAAAGGTCCATGATGCTGAGCCCTTCCTGGGGGTGGAGGTGAAATTCGTGGATGTGGCAGCATGTCAGCAGTTCCTGGAGAGCTACAGCTCCGGAGCGGTGCGTCAGTCCCTTTCCCAACACGCCTGCCGGCTTCTCGCTGTTCCTCAAGACTTCACTGTAGAAACCCAGCTAAAGGCTGGGACCCAAAATCTGGATCTGTGTCTGGACCAGCTGACTGTCTGTCTGCAGCATATCCACCTCTCACAGGTAGGCTGGGTATCTGTGTTTGACCTTTTGGAAAATGAGTGCTATTTTCTTCATGTCAATAATTCAAACAAGTCTAGAGATGATTGGTGTGTAAGGTGACTTTAAGAGATGTGTTGATCTGTGTTAGCCGGGGCGCCTGCGGGATGAAGAGATTGAACGTCTGGAGCAGCAGTTGCAGAACCAAGCCTTGGGTCCCGCCCCACAGCCCCCCACAGTCACACAGGAAGAGTCTCCGCTCCCCAGCAACTGCTTCAAGTTTCAGAACAGAGTGTTTGGTGAGTAAAGGCATTAGTTTTAGGTTTCCTACCCTGCTTGAGGAAGTCTTAAAAAAAAAAATTAGAAGTCCAGTTTACAGGTAGGAGAAAGATGAGTGTGTGAGTGATTTTATGTAAGACTACATTTCACAGAAGATATCCACATGTTCCATCCATCCATCCATACATACATCCGGACATCGATCATCTGTAAAGTTTAACTGTTAAAATAGCTGCAATAAATTCATATTTTATTCCCTGTTTAAAATATAAGTTTCTTTTAATCTGGTAAGGTTTTCAGATCTGTTGGATAACTTGGAAACATACAGTGTTTTTTTTTTTTTTTACTTTTCACCTCTAAGTAATGTGTTTCTTCATGTAAAAAGTTTAGTTTTAAAACCAACCTCAACGACAACAGCAAACTGTCCGATGAATGTTTCCTCAACATCATCCATTTTGTTTTATTAGATCTTGTGAATTTGTTTCCGTTTCCAGCTGATTCTAATCCAGTTGATTGCTACTCATCTGTGTTGAGCAAGATTAGTTGGAACAGACTGAATCAACCAAAATTGATTTAGTAGCT
Source organism: Cyprinodon variegatus (assembly GCF_000732505.1). Classification (NCBI taxonomy): domain Eukaryota; kingdom Metazoa; phylum Chordata; class Actinopteri; order Cyprinodontiformes; family Cyprinodontidae; genus Cyprinodon; species Cyprinodon variegatus. Next base: position 113,875 of record NW_015151980.1, on the reverse strand, counting down.
GACCTTTAAGCCTTGAGTTGTTCCAAAAAACATAACTTCTCATTTAAATACAAAGCACTCTTTTTCGGGGACCAATTCTTAATGGATATGGTCAATTTTATTTGATGAAAGATGAAAAAAACATGTATTTTATTGCTGTTGAAAAATACAAAACAGAACACACTTTTGGTAAATATTGAGACCTAATGAGCTAAGATAATAGCAGCCTCATCTCCTCTCAGATCAAGCCTGACCCTTTAAACTGGTTGTTTTGCTTTTGCTTGCAGGCCTGCAGCTACTTGTTTGATTTGTTTTCTCATAAGAGTTAATTGCTGCTGCTGTCCTCTGAGCACCAACTGCTCTGCTCCAAACATACTCATAGCATCTAGCTGATGAGTATAAGCTTCAGCCATGTCCAAAAGATTTAGTGATGACTCAGATGCTGTGCATTGCACAGTTTACACCTTCAGTTTTTGTAAAGACAAGTTCTGTTTTACATAGATCAGATGCATGTTGAATTACAGTTTATTTTTGCCTTCTAATTGGTCAGTCAACTGTTTTTAGGTGTATAGTGCAGGGTGAAATTGCATTATTAATTTATTATTACAAACAGTGCAGCAGCTGTGCTAAAAATCACCTTTGTCTTGTGTTAGCATTGGTCATCTCAAAATAAAAGTGTGCACCCATGATTTCTTTGAAATGAAACAGCATCATATGAATTACATTAGTATTCAAGAGGTTGTAGTTGAAAGGGTTTTCTTGATAATCCAAAACTAAAATTAAGGTGCAAATAAACCGCTTTAGAAACTGCAAGAGATCTACCGAGTACCTGGATGGGCAGGAGTATGGCGCATAATCATGTTTCCGCCAGTGCAGATCTTCTTAGAAATTGGCATTAAGAATCTCAGTGAGGCGAATATTTTTCAAATAACAACCTGGCTGTGAAAAGGATGCCGCTGTCCAAGAAAAATATGACGAACAAAGTAAAATTTATCATGAGAAATAAGGGATAGGCAGCATTAGGGCTGGTACAAAGTGATCTTTTCTAATGATTTATCCTGCTTTTGTGAGACATCTGGGAAATCATTTATAGGGAGAGCAAAAGATGAGAGCTCTGTGTGGTTGCATCTCATAGATGGAAGAGGTTTGTTAACAACTTTTTCCAAGAAGAATCTTAATGCATCAAGAGTGGTGATAGAGACCTCTGCCAAGAGCAGCTTTCTCTAGACACAGTTAGGTGAGCATCTATTTATTATCTAGCATGACAAAGCATCGTGTTAGATAGAAAAACATGATAATGAGTGTCTGAAAGTTTATAACATTCAAGTTTAAATCCTGCTTCTAGGTTGCAGTAAGAGGGGCAGTCAGTTTCCTGGGTCAATGTCAGTCAGGGTTCGGTCCAGATGTTGAAACCAGGTATACCAGAATGATGCTGAGTCAGTATTTATTTATCAGCTGGTCTGAAAAAAAATCCTTTGATGTGTGCTTAAATTGTTCACCTGTATATTAGAGTTGACTGCATAAAGCCCCCATAATTATTCAACATAGATCGGACTGTACCTACAAAAGTCTTTTTTTTTCTTTTTTGCAACAAGGATTTTCCTATTTGAGAAAACGAAATAAAACTCTTCTTAGAACCCTGTTTAATAAAAAAAAAAAATAACAGAACTGTAAACCTATCGAGAGAAAGCTGCAAACTAACCCAAGAACCAGTTTGGTTTGCTGTAGTTTTGTTGTCCTTCAAGTTCAAATCCTTAATATGTCACTGAATAGAGATAATAGAGATAAATAAATGCAGAGACACCATAATAACTTCAAACATTTTAACATAATGAAGGCAATCCGAGGGGATGATACCCTTTTATGAAATGGGGATTTTCATTGGTGAATTATTCTGGGTAAAGCTTGAGGTTTCCACACAGTTTATGTAATAATGCTCAGTCAAATTTACATTATTGTTTCTTTCTTTTTTTTTTTTTTTTATCCTTTATGTTCACCAGAGGACCGAATGCTGACACCGGCAGATGTTCAGAGCTTTTCAAACGGAGTGGGCCGTCAGTGGAAACATGTAGGGAGGGCCCTGGGGAAGAGCTGTCGCGCTCTAAAGGGCCCCGCCATTGACAACCTGGCCTATGAATATGAGAGAGAAGGGCTGTACGAACAAGCCTATCAGCTGCTCAGCCGTTTCATCCAGGCGGAGGGGAGGGCGGCCAAGCTGAGCCGACTGGTCAGAGCTCTGGAGGACAGCAAACTTACCAGCTTGGCTGAAAATATGCTGGACATGCATCCCAGAGAGTAACTGTGTGCAAAACAAAAAACAAAACTGAGGTCTGGGTTCTTCTGTGGGAATGGAAACATTCTCCCACCTGCTTTATCATTCAGAGTAGCACTTCCTGTTCCACTCACTTCTTCCTCATGTTTAAATCAGAACCAAGTATGTGTGATTGTGTGCGATTTCACAGGTTGTGTGAGTGGGATTCAGATCGGCATGTCGTAGTCAGTTTTTTTGGTATTTTTAGTTTATTTTGTTTATTTGAAATAACCTGTCATCACTGTTAAGAGAAAATGCAAGCAGGAGTTTAATGCACTGTCTGAACTGTTTTTTATCATGTCCCCTTTTTCCCCGTGTTACATATCAGTTAAGAGATGAAATCTGTTGGGTCCTGCTTCTAATCGCGACAAAAACGGGAGGATATTGATTTTTTTTTCTATGAAATGGGTTCTTGCAAATTAAATGGTTGTGGAAAGAAAAAGGCTTATGTTTGTGTTTGATGCATTAGTGTAATTAAAACTAACAACACAATTTTGTCTAAATTCCCCCAGGTGTAATTTGGTGTTAATCCTCCCGGTTCAATGCCGTCACGCAGTCACTCACACACGTGCCAGTTCAGTGTAGGACTGAATCAGTGATCACCAGCATTGTTGCTGGATGTCTTTGGGTGGTGAAATCACGCCAAGGGAGCTCCATGGTTGAGGTGTCAGTGCGTAGCCGTGTGGGGAGTTTGATCTCAGCCTGTGGACAATAGATGAGGCAAATGGAATGGATCTGTGCAGGGTGAACTGCACAGTCCTGTCCCACCCCCCGCTTTACCGTCAATCCTGATGTGATTGCTGGATTAGAAGCTTTTATCGAGCAGACTAACGGCTTTATGGTATGGGCCAACTCCAGTATGGACATACAGTTGTAGCAAGTGATTACAAGAGACATATCCCTGCTTCTTCTCTCTGTTCTGCTCATCGACATGTCATATCTACACACTGTTTATATACACACACACACGTTTGTGTGTATATATATACAAAACTTGTTAACTTGTTTTTAATGAAACAATGGTTACAGAAAAACCTTGAATCTGACAAAAGTAACAAATGCAAATAAGAAAATGAAAGTCATATTGCTTTTAAACCTACTTCAGCAGAATAATAATACATTTTTTTTCTAAAAAGGAAAAGAAATTATTGTTCACTTAATATTTGTTGCAGAACCTTTTGAGGCAATCACTGCAATCAAACGATTCCAGTAACTGTCAGTGAGACTTCTGCTCCTCTCAGCAGGTATTTTGGCCAACTCCTCATGAGCCAACTGCTTCGTTTGTTTCAGGTTTAAATGGTGCCTTTTCCAGAGGGCATGTTTCAGCTCCATCTAAAGAGGCTCAATCAGATTTTGATCAGAACTCATATAAGGCCACTTCAGAATAGTCCAATGTTTTCCTCTTGCCATTATTGGCTGTTTTTAGCTGTGTGTTTTAGCTCATTATCCTGTTGAAGACACATTGCCTGCGACTGAGACCAAGCTTTCTGACACTGGGTATTTCTCTCTAGAATTCCTTGATAGTCTTGAGATTTCATTGAACCCTGCAGAGATTCAGAGACCCTGTGCCAGATGCAGCAAACATTACAGCCTCCCCCATGTTTCACAGTAGGGAAAGTGGTCTTTTCTTGAAAAGCTTCATTTTTCTGTCTGTAAACATAGAGCCGATGTGTATTTGCTAAACGTTCCATTTTTGTCTCATCTGTCCATAGGTCATTCTCCCAGAAGCTTTGCTGCTTGTTAACATGTAGTTTGGCAAATTCCAGTCTGAATTTTTGATTTGCTTTCAACAAAAGTGTCCTCCTTGGTCGTCTGCAATTAAGTCCACTTTGGTTCAAACAACAATGGATGGTGCGATCTGACACTGATGTAACTTGAGTTTGAAGTTCACCTTTAACCTCTAAAAGTTGTTCTGGGCTCTTTAGTTACCTTTGGTATTATCTCTGATTTTTCATACATTTTCCTCCTACAGCCACATTGAGGGATCTGATGGAACTTTCATTTCTACATAACATGTCCAACTGTGGTGACAGGAACATGAAGCAGTTTGGAGATGCTCTTATAGCCTTTACCTTGTACCGTGTTTGTCTTATTTTCTTTCTAATGTCCTGAAAACACCCTTTCTTTTGCTTTCTCTAATCCATGTTTAGAGTTGCACACACCATGTCTGCATACATTACAGTGACCACCTGTAGCCCTATGTAGAGTTTGAAAAGCCCGAATGTCTGAATTTCATTTGTTCATTTTAATGAAATGTTTTTTTTATTGTTACTTTTGTCAGACTAACTTTATTTCTATGAATATTCTTGGTATTAATTTCATTAAAAGAGTGACACCAAAAAGTTATATGTCGATATATATTAAATATCTCTCTCTCTCTCTCTCTCTCTCTCTCTCTCTCTCTCTATATATATATATATATATATATATATATATATATATATAGCGTATATATGTGTCCAGCAGGATGTCTTTGGCATACTACATAAGGGCCACAAAAGTCATGTTCATGTTATTGTTGAGGAATGTTCTTTGAATAACTTTGAAGCAATGTTAATTTTTATTATCCTACAGGACTTGGCTTCTGCTAGCCTTTTCAAAAATCATTTGCTTTGATCACCGTGGTATCGCTGAGCTTGGCAGGCTAGCAAACGCTTCTAACCTAAAACTCATAGATAATCTATGGAAGATTGTTAAGAGGAAGATGAAAGACACCAGACCAATCAATGCAGATGAGCTGAAGGCTACAGGCAACTTAGGCTTTCCTTGCATCTCAGCTAAGTCGCAGCCTGATTGCCCCTGCCCTGCCATTGATGCAGCAATTCATGCGAAAGGAACATATATCCAGTTCTTGGGGTTTTTCTCTAAGTGTATTTATCTTTGTCTTTCTTCTAAGGGTTTTTAATTTTTTCAAGGGTCTCCATTAATTATGCTTATAGGGTGTATATATAGGTATGTTTTTATATCTTTCTGCATTTTATATATACATGTAACATTCTAAGCCAGGTGAGTCTCAAGATAATTGATCATGGTTTCATAGTCGAAAAGAGGATTCTTGATCATGGTGAAATAAAAAAATATTATTTTATTGATCTTCTGCAATATTGGTATTCATGCTCATATATTATTATGTTTAATACATTTAAATATTTCTCTATTTTAACTGAATTACTGTAATTCTAAAAAATCTCTTAAACATTGAAAATGTAACAAAATCATTTTATCATTTTAAATACTCAACTTTTATTAAATAACATAATTAAGTATTTTAACACTTTGTGGCACCTTTTCTAAACAATTAAATTAGGTATTTCCTTTTGATGTTACAGTTTAGCTGCTCAGCCGCTGTATCTGTGACTAGGCAAATAATAATAATAATCAGTAACATGTATTTTACGCAGTTTTTGCAATAGTACTGACGTAATTAAAGCTTCATCTGTCTACTACCGTCTGTTTTTCAGACCTACTTATGTTGTTGACACGATTAAACACCACCCAGGTGCCAGAGAATAGAGAACCAGTGACGGCGGTCAGGTTGGGACATTTCAGTTATATTACACAAACATGCTTTCCACCAATGACACCAAATCCGGGGGTGACATTTGCCACTTGAACGTCTCTTTCATTTTAACAATCTTTCATCGGATGTGATTAGAGCTCGGCAGCTCTGACGTAAACCAGATTGTTAGGTGAGTCTCGCGCGGCCAGCTCTGGGGTATAGCAAGCCAATTTGTCATATAAACTCTTGAGACATATAAATACCCATAATTCACTTCATGACAACAAATGCTGGATATAAGAGCAACAAGATATCTTCTCTGAATTTTTCTCACCTGGAGTAACTTTTAGAACTTAAGATTCATTTTTTGATTATTTAATTTTTGTGTGTCTTTGTAGGACAAAACCTGAAACGTGCAATATAATTGGGAAGAATGGAATGATGTATCTGTTCTTGCCATCAGTATGTCAAAATGGCTGCTTGAAAATATAGTAAAAAATATATAGTTAGTTGTGCATGGAAAAATAATTTGTACTTGTAGAAATGTTATTATTAAGACCTATTTGATTTCTATTTCTTGTAACAATAATAATATTTTGATGAAGCTGTTCTACATTTGTTCTTTAAAGTTTACATATTTTTCCATTAAAGAAAAAAGTCGGCTGCCAGTAAAATTCTTCTTCAGCAAAGGAATATACTTAATTAAGTGAAGAACATCATGCACAACAGTAAGCATCCTCTTCAAAAGATTTTTAAACAACACACTGTCCTTAGTCAGAGGCTAAATAAAATGGGTAAGCAAGCATGATGGGGCACCGAAATTAAAATCAGGTGTTTTCTGTAATGTTCAGGAAATGTTCAGTAAGACTTCTCCATCTATTGGATCACTGTTCACAATCAATGCTCTTTAATTTTTTTAGGGATTTTGTTTTTTTAGAATTATATTTTTATTACAATTCCACATAAATACTTAATTTGACTAAACTATTACTCATTAATGTTATTTCTTATTGCTTTTTCAGTTTAGTTTTATTTGAAATACTGGAGTTAATTGAGCATTTTCTTTAATAGGGGTATGTAAACTTTCAAGCACAACTGTACAGGGTATGCACCTACTACTTCATTGAACTATACCCTCTGAAGCTATTTTTTTGCAAACTAAATTCAATTCAGTTTATTTATGTTGTTTCAAGACACTTTACAGAGTCAGTTCAACCAGATCATACAGTCAGACTAGTTCAAAGTTTTCTATCTGAGCAAAACCAGTGGACTGCATTGACTCATCGACTCACACCACTCTAAGTTTGGTAAAACTTTGTATCTTAGCAAACGTTTGTATCAAATTATTATCATAAAAACTTTATGGTTTTATAGCTATATTGAAGACAACTGTAAAATGAAATTTTGGTACATACTTATAAAGAGATAATCTGCACAGGTTTTATTGATCAAATAAACACAAATACACTCCTCAGTCTGTCACACCCACACAGCTTCTTGCTTGCAAAAAATGAGCACCATGCTCTATTTCCTAACATCTTTCAATGATACCCTGAAAAACTTTAAAATTGCGTTTATGACTGAAAAGTATAGCCATACATGTCCTCTTGTTGGTTTTTAGAACGGAGAGCAGAGGCACATGCTTTTAGATGCAGCAGAATGAAAACCATGGCAACGTCTGAGTTATGTGATATGTCTTTTTTATCCAACGTAGCAGTCAGCTTTTGTGTAAATAAAATGGGCTATAAGAGACCTAAGTATTTTTTTTTATCATGCATAACTTGTCCATTTAGATAAATCACAGCCGCCTCTTTTATTATATGTTACAATGGCTTGCCATACCCTCCTGCCTGTCTGCCTTGGTGAAAAGATAGGCTGAAAGCTCTCAGGCTCGTCATCATCAGCGCCGCCCTGTAGAGAGAAGGAGAAAGAGAGAGAGCTGGAGACCTCCCTCCCCGCCTAACAACCCCAACCCCGCAGGCTCTGTCACAACGACCCCACCCCCCAACCCCCTCTGAGCGAGGGCACGGAGCGACAGGCTCGCATTCGCGGAAAGAAGACCGTTTCGGGATCCCGGCTCTGTTTCGCCCTCAATCCGGGCCCTAATGCTGTAGCGGTCAGCGCGGGAGAAGAGAGCGAAGTGAGACGCAACGCAGCGACCGAGAGTCGGCGAGGGACAGGGCGGACTGGGGAGACGACGGGATTGCTCATTCGCCTGGAAACATGGGATGTACACTGAGCGCCGAAGAGCGCGAAGCTATGGAGAGGAGCAGAGCCATCGAGAAAAACCTGAAAGAGGATGGGGTGATGGCTGCCAAGGACGTCAAGCTGCTGCTGCTCGGTAAGAGGAGAGGCTGCAGCGCCTCGGTGTGCTTATGGTGGGGCTGAGCTGGGCGGAGGTGCTCTCCATGGTGCTGATCTCACTGCCTCTGCCCTCCGTTCTTTGCAGGCGGTGGTGAATCCGGGAAAAGCACCATTGTCAAACAGATGAAGTAAGTGTCCTATACTTTTTTTCCCACCGTTTTCTGGGCTCATATTATCTACTGTCAAACTCAGCCAGAGTGAAAGGCCCGAGATTGCGCCTCCTCTGTCTGAACGGAGGCAGGGCCGCCATGTTTCAAGAGGCCGAAGCCCCAGAGGATCACCGGTGACTCCAGCACCGAGGCCGTCCCAGGGTGCTGTTCATCGCCTGGGGTGCTGAAATGTAGTTAACGAGGGTTTCACTTGACTACAGGGAGTGTGCAGCTAGGGATACGGGATGTGTGTTAGTGTGTGTGAGTCTCTGTGTAAGGGTGTGTGTGAATTACAGTGAGGTCACTACTGCTCCATTAGTGAATACCTCTGCTTTTAATCTTAATGGCTTTAAGTGCCCGATATCGCCTGGAGTACTTTGCTTATAAAGCGGATTTACTCAGAAATATGGCTTCTAAAACCGCATCTAAACTTTCCTCGCCTAATCTAAATCACCCTTTGATGTTTTAAATGACTGCTGTTGTCTTCTATAAACCTCTTAGTCAAGTTATTAGATGTTTCAACACGAAAAGACATAGACCTCCCTAGAATATTAGGACCGTATCGTATTTCCTGGAGTCAATGCTTTAACTCTACCCTTTGGCACTGCAACTCAGGTAGGGGTTAAAACACATCAGCTACAGGTCAGGAACAGCCATCAGGCAGCTGATGCATTCTCTCGGTTCTCATTTATATCTGCTACATGCACACAATGTTCTAATCGTGCTATTTTATATTATATGTATATATATATATATATATATATATATATATATATATGCACACACTAATCATTAAACGTGATTGAACTAATGTTTATTTTAACTGCACTGGTAAAATCTTTGAAAGTTAAGACTGATTGGAATTTTTTAACAACATATTTCAGTGATAATTATGCCTTTAAAATATGACAAAGGAAAACATTTACATTTGCGAGGGTATTTCTTTTTCCTTCTCTCTCCCCCTACTTTACATAAACAATTGGCTTGGCCTACCCCTTAGGAACGATGGAGAAGCAAAGAGTGATATGGGATTTAGCATTTATCATGGGAGATGTCTGCCCTGCCTCCTCTTGTTTCCATTCAAACTCATTACCTATCCAGTTCTCCCAGGTTGATGCATAACATACCGCTCTGTCCTGAACCCAAGATGCATCTCAAAAACACTGTTTACAAATACTCTTAGGAGTTGCTCTGGCCGATGGTTATGCAGCTGATAGATGGGTTTAAGTGAACTCTTTGATTTATAAAGTTTAGGTATTGGAGTTGAACATGGTGGCGTCACATGCTTTTAGATTCTTTTTGCAGGTCATATTTGGGAAAGACAAATGTGATGGAGTCTGTTCAAGGGTTTGAGAAAAGTCTTAAAAGGAGGTGAAACGATGCATGCACTTCAGTGGATATGATGAGCAGATTTTATGAATAAAACAAGGATGGTGCTGTTGCCAGTCATCTGCAGAAATGTCAGCGATGTCTATTTTTGTACATTTCCACTTTAGCACCCTGTATTGGTCAGAAAGATCTTCATTAATAACTTATACTGCCTTCAAAATTGATACTAATTGTATTTAACCCAGAACATTGCAAGATTTATGATGCCTAGATGGGTTTTATTTTGAACAGAAGAGGCCTGATCAGTCTGACTTTATGTACATAGTCTCTTGGATTTTTTTTTTTTAGAATATTTAAGTAAAACATATTTTAATCAAAAGCTATTTTTCAAATGTTTACACTTGATTTGTTTAGAAGTATTAGTAAAACAGCATAACTGTAATTTTAGAGATAAATCAATCAGCTGATGATTTGTTAACAGACGGTATGGAATTAATCATCAGCTGCAGCCCGCCGTTTGTTTTTTCAATAATGCACCTGTGCTCATTCGCTCCCTGAAGGTTAATTTTTTTTTTCTTCCATAAAACTGTTAATGTTGATGATGGTGCTACAGATTCAGGCCATGTGGCTAATCTCTGCTCAGAAACATCTTTTCATAATGTGCACTGATGAGATGGAAACATAAAAAGCATCATCCCTTATCTGTTTTTCCCTCATCGGATGTCATTGAGTGTTTATGAATAATGTGATGGGGAACTGCTTGAAGGGCTCTGACTGTTGGTTTGTTTTCTGCAGAATGTCTTATATATTTAGTCAGTCAATGTAAGTAGGTGGTAATGGGCCAGATTATAAGGAGTTTTAATTGTGCCAGGTCTTGTGTGGAAGTGATTGATTAGTGCTCAGATTGATTCAACTCCATTGGTTGTCATGCATTATAAATGATTTAAATATCACATTACTGCCAGATTACACATCACAGAATAAGAAAGGGATCAGTTTCTGCCCCCCCTTAAGATGATGCTGAAAGAAGAAAGATGCAGGATGAGAAAACACAACAAAACACATCACAGAAGAATGCAGTTTTCCAGAAAAAGAGGGAAAAGAGGAGCTTTTATTTAGTCAGTTGTTTTTCAAAAAGGAAACATATGGAGATGTGAAATGTTTCTTTTTTCCTTTCTGTTTAGTCCAGGCTTGTGCCTGTCTGATAATATCTATGTATGCCTGCAGGATTATCCATGAAGATGGCTTTTCTGGGGATGATGTGAAGCAGTATAAGCCTGTGGTCTACAGCAACACCATCCAGAGCTTGGCAGCCATCCTTCGAGCCATGGATTCACTGGGAATTGAGTTTGGAGACAAGGACCGAAAAGTTAGTCTCACTCAGATCCCACTATGTGAATAGTGAATATGCAGAAAATAAAATTATAATTAATTCAGTCTTGATATGTGACACTGTCAGAAAGAAAGCAACAACTGGCATATAGATGGAGGTGAAGCTGTAGTGTAACTAGTAATTTAAGCAAAGTCAATTCATATATTCATTGTTAAAAAAGCCAACAAAATTGTCTCAGTTGGTGATAAATAATTAACAAGATCATATTTCTGTCTGCTCCCTTTGAACTTATGAAACAGGCTGACGCAAAGCTGGTCTGTGATGTAGTCAGTCGTATGGAGGACACAGAGCCGTATTCTGCAGAGCTTCTTGCTGCTATGAAGCGTCTATGGGCCGATCCCGGGACTCAAGAGTGCTTCAGCCGAGCTCGAGAATACCAGCTGAATGACTCGGCTCAATAGTGAGTTCAGCAAAAAGCCACTTTTCTATACACAACAAAGCAGAAAACAATAGTCCTTTAATTTTTTAATATTTTCTCCTGTTGCCAACAGCTACCTGGACAGTCTAGACCGTATTGGAGCGGCAGACTACCAGCCCACAGAACAGGACATTCTGAGGACCCGAGTGAAAACCACCGGCATTGTCGAAACCCATTTCACCTTCAAAAATCTCCATTTCAGGTAGAAAACAAAAACCTGCAGCAGCTTGTGAGGAGTGATTTTTAGCAGCATTAGCTTTTGCTTTGAACCTACCTGCTGTCTCTGTTTACAGGCTGTTTGACGTTGGTGGTCAGAGGTCAGAGAGGAAGAAGTGGATCCACTGTTTCGAGGATGTGACAGCTATTATTTTCTGCGTCGCTCTAAGCGGATACGACCAGGTGCTCCATGAAGATGAAACAACTGTAAGTACTGGGGGGAAAGTGGTGCTGTGATTTTTCAAGCCTATAAATAATTTCCATTGCCACCATCATACTGACTCCATTCTTCAATCAATCAAAGTTTTTTTTTCATTATGGGCCATACATTAATCTGACAAAAAGTGCTGTAAAGAATATGAAAAGGCAAAAAAAAGGTGACAATAGTTTACTTTAGTGAAAAAGAACTGGAATATACAATATATAAAGAAATATTCCTTAAATATTAAGGGTAAACAAATAAAACAAAGAAACTATGATAGATAAGACCATGTTAGATGTTCATTTTTATAAAAAGGAAAAAAATACAATTGAATAGTCTGGCGACCTGGCCAAGGGGAACCCCGCCTTTTGCCTATAGACTCTTGGAAAAGGCATCAGCCCCACCAGAGGTAGAAGATGGATGGACAGGTGATAGATTAGAATTATTAATAACTGACACAAAACAATAAAATATTTAAAAATACATGGATAAAAAAGTTACAACCTAAAATGTCTGTAAATGTCTAGATATAAGTAAAAACTTTATCAATACTTGAGTCAATATCAAGTCAAAACTTGATTAAATTCATAAATATAAAAAAATATCTAGCATAGCTAATTAGGGCTGCAACTAACGATTATTTTGCAAACCATTAATCTGTGGATTATTTTTTTTATTAATAATCGGATTGCCAAAGTTTCCTGAAAGAAGATGTTTTACTAAATTAAACCAGGTCAAACTTTTCCACTTAGGGAGTTCTGAATAGACCATATTGAGAGACATAAAAGTTTTGTATTTTAAATGCAAATTGTTTATACATATTTTTTACAATGTTGATATAATTCCTGCTTTAAGTGGGTTGCTCTGTCAGATAAAGGCATGTCTTAGAGTCTCTACACCCCATTTAAAAATTAAACTATTAATAAATTAGTTGACAATAATCGATATAATAGCAATCACTATAAATCAGATTGTTTCAGCCCTACAATATGAAAAAGAGATAGGAAAAAGACAAAACAGAAATGCATCCTATTATATTTTGTAAAGTGGGTAAAAGCCAAAATAAAATGCTTTCAAAAACATATCAAAATAATATAAAAACATAAAATCACATCTCAACGCATTTGAACATTGGTCTTTTAAGACTCGTTTGTCAGAATAAAATGACTTTTTTAAAATAACAACGTTATAGCAGGAAGTTAACATACTTCATAATGCACCCAGATTTCTTTTAGATTCTGTTTTTTTTTTTTCCCCATTTGACATTCCAATCTTAAATAATCTGTTTTCTAATAGCTATACATGGAAAATACTCAAATATAACAGAAATAAAAACTCTAAAACACCCGTCTGTTTGTAGTTAATCTATATGTGTTTCACTTAGTCAATTGAGTTGATTAAATAATTGAACTTTTCAATAATAATCTCATTTATTTAATATGACTGCAGTAATTACTGAAATTTCGAATAACTTTAATAGGAAACAAAACATACAAAAAACTTATAAGATAAAACAGGAAGATATTTCATTTATCTCTTTTAAAAAATTAAAACTAGAAACATTATAAAGGAATAAAGCATGAATATAGAATCTAACATTAAAATAGAAATTGAAATGAAAAAGTTTACTGTAGGATAAGAGAGAGATATTTAATTGGAGCAACATTCTATAACTATCTTTAAACTTTTTATTACATTAAAAAAGCCTTTTATGCTTGTAAATAACTATATTAGGATATAAAATTACTTAAAAGCAGAAGAAAAAGCTGTATGATGATTAACTTTAACTAAAAGAAAAACTGAATGAATCCAAACTCCCAGCTTCTGTCAAATCTTCAGAGGCTGCTCCACTGATGAGGACCACGCCTCACTTTTAGTCCCCATTTTAGGTATCTACCCAACACCTGTTTCTGGACACCTCAGGGAACCTGAAAAAAGTGCAATGGAGTATGGAGAATGATTAGATCTGTATTATAAAAGGATTTAGTAAAGTGTTTGCATTACACCAAGAGATATAAAGACAATCCAGCTATGGGAAAGTTCCTCAGATTAATAAATATGTATCTTAAAACATTTGTCTGAGTGTTGACCTGATAGGAAGGGTTCATAGGTAAATTTTAGCTGAATGTCGCTCTTCTTCCCACAGAACCGCATGCATGAATCCCTCATGCTCTTTGACTCCATCTGCAACAACAAGTTCTTCATTGACACCTCCATCATCCTCTTCCTTAATAAGAAAGATCTGTTTGCTGAAAAGATCAAGAAGTCACCACTGACCATCTGTTTTCCAGAATACACAGGTAAGTCAGTAAAGGTGTGTCCTCTCCTCCGCGCCCAGATAAACTAAGCGTAATATGTCTCCCCTCTTCCCTCTCCAGGTGCTAATACTTATGAAGACGCTACGGCTTACATTCAGGTTCAGTTTGAGAGCAAGAACCGCTCTCCCAACAAGGAGATCTACTGTCACCTGACCTGTGCCACAGACACAGGAAACATCCAGGTAGTGTTTGATGCTGTCACCGACATCATTATTGCAAACAACCTTAGAGGCTGCGGCTTATACTGAGGCCGCATGCCAGAAGCACAGAGGTCGTCATAGAGTGCGTGAGGTGTTAATAATGATAACTTTGATTATTCTTAAATGCATAAATATGTAATTCTACACGTCCAAACGGGACCCAAAGAGCTGTCGTCAAACACCACACTGGATCAATGCCATGATTTGTATCCCTGTCCTCTTATTTTAAATCTAAACCTCAGTTTTTTTTTTTGTTTTCTTTAAAAAATGTGTTTTTAAGTTGAATGTTTATTGAAGGCTTGAAGCATCAGAGGTTTGTTCAGCTAAAGCCTCGCCCAGAAACACAGAAAGGGACACTGTCCTGTAACCCTGAGGCGCTGTGGCTCTGAAAACAGCCTTTGGTGCTCCATGCCACGAGCTGCTGAGCGTGAAGGTGGAGATGATGATGATGACGGTGTCTTGTGGCTGACGGGCATGGACGCAAAGTAAAGAAGGAGGCTGTGTTAACTTTCCTTCAGACTGACACGTGACCAATTAAGCCTGCTGGTCTGTTCCAATCTGTTTTTAGTTTTTTCTGTCAAACATCATGAAAGAGAAGATTCTTCTGTTTAGAGCAGCTGCTGGTTGCCACCCATCAGCCAGTTATATCTAGGAAAACAGGAAGGAAGAGAAAACATTGGTGCCAATGATCTGAGAATTACATATAGGGGATTAGAATCAGAAATTATAGCTCATACTGTTGATTTATATGATTTAAATATCAGATTTTATTATAATAAATGATTTATTTATGCTTCCTACCTTTTAGATTAGTCCCGTACCATATACAGTGCTGTGAACACCCCCCTTACAGATTGTAGGGTTTTTGAAGCATGAATGACCCGTTTAAGATCATATCACAGCATATTGGTTGAATTTAAGCCTGGGCTTTGACTAGACTACTCTCAAATCTCCTTTTAGTCTCAGCACCCTCTAGATGTGGACATTCTGGTGTATTTGAGTTTATTGTCCTGTTGCATGTAGGGGCGTTAGATGACCCAGCTTTCTTTGTAAATGTCTTTCTCACAATGAACAGAAAACACACTAATCACTCCATCACTTTCTACTGTTGATAAATTCTTCTTCTGTAATGCTGTTAGTCGACTGGCAGGTGTAACAGAACACAGCATCCAGTTAACATCTTCACTGCAGTTTTAGGGATTATCAAGATATTTCAGCAGTGAGTTTTGCTTAGGGACTCTTCTGATGATGAGTTTTGCTCAGTCTTTTCCTTTTTCATAAGGCTACATTGGGGTAAATAAGGCCTGCAGCGCTTTAGAGATAATCTTTTGGTTCTCTGTTGACCTTCTATATTAAATCATTGATGAACTCTTAACAGTGTACGAGTAGACCGACCAACGATCCATGTTTCTCCATTTCTGGATAATGGTTCCTACTGTCTAACACTGGATTTGAAAGCCTTAAAATGGCATTGGTACCCTTTCTTGGGTGATAGATATGAATGAGTTTTTAAATTCATGTCAGACTTTTTCAAAATGCAAAGAAGAAATCTGGAAGGGGTGAATACTTATCACAGCACTGTATTGGTTTCCATTCATGTTACACTGAGGGGCAGAGGGAGCAAAAAGCAGCAGCGTCCATGTTTTCTGGCTGCTACCCGGCCCTTGGATGTGGACTGCAAAGAAAAAGACAACCTCAACTGAGGCAGACTTTGGTCGGGGGCTTTTTCTGATTTGAACCCACCCCTCCACCATCAATCATGTTTCTCTGTTTGCAGGGAAATCAAAAGCCCACCCATCTTCACCCTAAAATTCACCCTCCCATTCCCGTACTCTCTTTAACCCATCACATATCAGTCATTCCTCACATCCTATCTCCATTTTCACCCGAAAAAGCACCGTACTGTATATATATATTATGATTATACCAGATTTTTTTTTTACTGTGAATGTTTTTGTGCTGCACCCCCATCCTACTCAGTAGTTTATTGGTTGCTCTCATGTGGAATGTTTGTGCTGAGCCAATCGAATGTTGTGTTTACATTAAAGCCACACTTTTCCTATCTCTGCTTTGGCAGTCTTTGAGTTTTGATTGCGTCGCATTGTAACAAGCTGTTCCCTTTGCTTTAATCTGCACAGAAAAATAATGCTGGACCGGGAAATTAGGCTGAATATTATGAGAGAGTGAACCACTTTTAATGCTTCAGTGCCCTGTGAACAAAGCTGCGCGTTTGGAGTCAGAAATATGTATAAAAAAGATTGGGAGCAGGTCTGGCAGTGAAATGTGCTGGACGGCAGGGATCAGGAGCACAGCACAGCAAGCTCTCAATTTATTAGGTTAAAAGTGTTCCATCATCACCGGCAAGAAGCTATTCATATATTGAATGACTAGGCTGGATCAGCTGTCTGACCTGCTTCTGTCAGTTTAATGGCTGGGATGTTCATTACTGCTCTGCTGCACCCATGGCCCCACAGCTCCACTCCATAGTCCCAATGTGTCCCAGTTTTTCCTCTCAGCCAGTTTTAGGTTAAAAATATTTCAACTCTACTCTGATACAGTTACACATTGAGGATTTTAATTAAACATTTTACAGTTAATTAGGATCAAACTGTTTGCCATCACTGCTGTGAAACCCCGTGTCTCTTAAAGCTCAGCTGGAACTGATGCAGACTGGGATCAGCTGGCCAAACTGCAAAGAAAAAAGCACCGAGGAACAAACAGGGGTTTTGTTTTGTGTTGTGCACACATCTGTTAAGAGTTTTTGTTTTTTCCATATGCATCAGGTGGGTCTTTCTTCCCCATCGCTAAAAGCCGTTGCCTCTTGATCTAAAGTCGCAGCCTCTTGATATCTTCACTTCTGAAGTCAATCCGCAATGCCAGAACCTGACGCACCTCCGCGGGAGTCAGCCGCCATGTCAGTGGGCCTGAGTTAGGACCCCAGTAATCCAAGATCTCCGTCACCTGCACATAGATATAAACAGAGATCTCAAGATGCTATGAAAATAGCCCAATAATCAACCTGATTTCCCTCCACTTTTTGGCTCATTTTTCAATTATTTTGCCAAATGAATAAAAAGGAAATCACAAAGATTCTGGCTACATTTGAACCTGCCTTTAAAAAAAAAAAACTGAGCACCTACAGAACCCTATTTTATATGGACACAATCTTGCTCATATTAAGACCATAGAATATAACAGAGTAATCAGTGTTTCAGGGTTTATCAGAACGAGCTGCTGATTTCTGGTTAAGCTTGTTAGGAGACAGAAGAAACACTACCCATAACCTAATTGAAGTAACACAGTTTTAAAACTAGTCGGGAGTCTAAAGCAGCTGACATCAGATTCTACCTGAGCTGAAAGCTTGATCAAGTAGAAAAGCACTCGCAGAGCACAGACCTCTGCCAAGCAGCTAATTTTTCCCCATTTAGTGACTTAAACCTACAGTTAAACTTGCATCTGATCTGAATCATTACCAAATTTAAATGAGGTGTTCCTTGGCATGAGGTGCATCGTTGGTAACAATTTCCTTATAATCCTTTCATAAGCTTATAAATAAGGCCCAGCATGTCTCTGCAGCCTCTAGTGTCTGTTGTGCTTTCACCTTCTTCATTCACTCTCCTTTCTTGTTTGATCAGCAGATCAAGAAACCAAGCGAGGCATCGCTCCGCTTTCCCATATTTTTGTCTTCAGTCTAATACTTTTTTTGAGTCAATACTCACTGCTGCCACTCTCTGGTTTAGGGGAAAGCCGTGAAGTAATCTCTTGAAATCTGCTAAATTTTGTAGATATTTTTTTCAATGGTTTTGTTTTAGTCAACCCATACATTTTCTATATGGCAATATAACCCCAAGAAAGCCAACTGCCTTTCTCTTTTTGAATCAAATAAATTAGATCACATAAAACTGATATTTCTGTTTAACATCTGGGATCCAGATTTTCATAAAGCCCCATCTTAAAGGACACCTCTGTATTCATCTTATATTTGGGCTTTTTTAGGCCTTTCAGAAAACAAGCTCAAGCCGAGGGAAGTCGAGACCGAGTCAAGACCAAGACCAGTGCCAGTATGTGACAATAAAATGTGAAACATGATCAAAATCACTAAAATTGATCTAAAAGACCCACATTCACATAAAAACACCTAGATATTTAACACACAGAACTGGAATAAACATAAACATATTTTAAGTAATAAGTTGGACGTAGTCCCTACCGTCTCTGATAGTGAAGCACTGTAGAACTTACATTGTGCTGTATGCTTTTTTCTCAATGTTGCTTTACGAATATATTCTTTGTGATTTAAATAGCCGAATTTTATAACCGATTATTTGGCCGACATCTTCTCCCGTTCTCAGACAACCACTTGTAACTTTCAATCGAAGTGCTGCAGCTAGTGCGCAGGTGAAAGGTGGTGGGCGTGACAACGGTAAAAAAAACAAAAAACAAAAAAAAACATGCATTTACCAATGAGACAGGTTATTGCTTGGATTTGAATCCAAGCATCCAATAAAAAGAAGGATCTTAAAGAAACTGATAATATTCTGATGATTTGCGTTATTTCCACAGTTGTGGTCTTCACCGGTCTTGAATTAAAATGCCGAGTCCTCAGCGCCTGAGACCGAGACAAGACCGAGACCAAATGCGGTCAAGTCTGAGACGAGACCGAGACCATCAAAAAATGGTCTAGAGACCGGTCTCGAGACCAAGACCGATCTCGAGTACTACAACACTGGAAGCCTGTATGACATGCATTTTTTTAAAGTCATTTAACAACCTAATATTCAGAATAAATGCGACATAAATTAAACAAGTATATCCATGCACATAAAAACCAGTGCAAGTATAAAATCCCAACAAGAGTGTAATGAATCTGAATTACCCGCTCCAAGTTGAGGATGGTGGCCATCTGCGTTAGGCGGGCGAACTTGTCTCTGATGGTCCAGGTGGTGACAGTGGTTAGGTACGCCACCAGAGACCGAAGCTCTTTATCAAACTGCAGCCCTCCGAGCTACAACATTGTGATGGGAGGAAATAAATGAACTGTGGTAAAACTAAAAGGTCTATTCAGGAAAATCTCTGCAATTATTTATATGTGTAGAGGTTGTTTGGTGCCTCCTAGTGGACAAAATCAGCTCCTTACCCTGCTAAATGAGCATTTGAGCACTGTCTTCTCCAGTTCAACAGAGATTAGGCTGGTCATCAGGCTCGTCAGAGTGTCATAGATTACAGGAGAAAGGGCTGCCTGTGGTGGTGAATTAAAATGGGTTAAAACACATAATGAATACAGTCAGAAATGAGCTGATTTAAGTTAAACACCTTAAACTCTGCCATGAGCTGCTCCAGGTTGACAATGAGCTGCTGCACCCAGGGGTCGTTCGCTTCATAATCATTAAACTCCTCCTGTGGAAACCGGCAACAATGAAGACTAAAGGAAAACATAAGTTCTGGAGCTTTTCCATTCAGAAATGTGTGATGATTAGTACCTCCTCTATGTTGTGGGAGATGGATAAAAAGCTGCTGATCCAGGGTTTGACTTGAGGCTTTACAGCTGTCGTGTTTAACTCTGTTAGACCCTCCTAAGTATTAGAATAAAATTAAGGTTTTAAACTTTCACCATCTAAGAAAAGTCCTATTGTGACAAAAATGGGCTCCCTTAGCTCTACAGATAGCTCTTTAAAAGACTTTATTAAAATATATCTATCATCAACAAATTCCGGGCAGGAATGGTGGTTTGTCCTGTTTGTCTCTGTGTTGCCCGATGGACTGGCGACCTTTCCAGGGTGTACCGCGCCCCTCGCCCCTAGACAGCTGATGATAGGCACCAGCACCCTCATGAACCCGCTTTGGATAAGCGTGAGGGAAAATGGATGGATGGATCTGCAAACTCATACAAGGGTTCTACTCATGCATCAGGGACTTTAAACAGTTTACCTTGGTCCTTTTGAATGGATTTATGGAAACTTTATAAGCAATTTCAAGTGTAACAGTAAAAACATAGACCACTTTGGCTTAATTGACAGAAAACTATCAATATTCCTCAATTTTTCCCTGTTCGACTAACCTGTAATAGATCCTTGAACTTTGCAGAAGTGCTGACCAGGTCAGACAAACAACTCTCGATCTTTGCTTTTTCACCAGATCCTATCCCCTGACTAAACAGCTTGGAGCAGTCATTCTGCCAGGAAACAAATCAGCTTTTTTGTTAGTGGAGCAATTTACCGAAAGAATGTAGATCAGAAAGTGGAAAAAAATTTGCAACTTACCTCCAGGTTTCTCTTTAGAGTAGTGATATTTTCACTGCAAACCTCTACATTATTCAAAGTGACCTGAGTTGGACAGACACGTTATAGAAGTGCGACAATCAGCCAGAGATCAGAACCAGACAGTTTTCTGAAGTTAGGGTCTAGTTATAAGGTTGAATACAAGATTATTTGATCTTTATATTAAATAAATAGAAACAAATTCAAGAACTACTGCTATTATAAGTTTATAAAGGCATTAAAAAGCCATACAACTTTTGGCTGCCTTTTTTTTTTGAGATTCCAAAAAGTCTGACAAAGGGTTATGGAGATATGCAAGGATAATACTGTAACCCTTTTAGCACATTTGTACATATTTATTGGACTTTAAAAACCTGAAGGAATTCAAAATATTTATGCTCCAATGAATGAATAAGGCTTTTGGTCTACAATGGCAATAACTTGTGCAATGTAAAAAAGCTGTCATATGTGGACACACTGTACATACTGTACATATCCCATTTACCCTTGTCTTCCTTTGGCACATTCTTTTCCTTTGACTATTTAAGCTAATGTAACGAGTACATTTCTCAACAGTGAGAACAATAAAATCAATCAAGTCAACCCTAATTCTGGGTTATAGTAGCTGCAGGACAGTGTTGTGTCTATGTTCATCTTACCAGGAACGCAGCCTTGGCATTCTCGGTGCTCTCGATGCCCAGCGTATTAAACTTCCCCTGCTGTAAGCTGCTCTGCATCAGGCTCACCGCACTGCTGACTCCCCGCTGGATGTCCTGAAGCGTG
This sequence comes from Cyprinodon variegatus, assembly GCF_000732505.1. NCBI lineage: Eukaryota > Metazoa > Chordata > Actinopteri > Cyprinodontiformes > Cyprinodontidae > Cyprinodon > Cyprinodon variegatus. The sequence goes on along the minus strand of NW_015151980.1, from coordinate 92,457 downwards.
GTAGCTGGGAAGCCCTGACGCAGCCTGTTGTACAACACCTCTCTGATGGGATGAAACGTACCATGCATAAAAATGCATTAATGTGAGATACAAGGTAGTGAGTTTTAGAAAACCTTTTAATGTATGAGGTGGAGAGGTTGAGTTGTTACCTGAAGTCAGTCTCCAGCAATGAGTTGGCGTGGTTGATCATGGCGCAGAGGCAGTCTATATTGGAGCTGGATAATGATCTGCTGATGCACTTTTTAACAATGTAGAAACAGTCATCCACCATGCTGCTGGTCAGCTGACCCTTCTCATATGTGTCCATGGTGACAGCCTGAAGTAAAGGAGTGTGATAAATATGTTCTATAAAAAGCAGGCAACATAACTTCACATACTAAAGACGCAAAATTAGAATAAACAGTAAATTTCCTGTGAAAATCTGGGACTCATCAACATTAACAATATGCTTAAGTTCCAAAATTCTTTTTGTTTAAAGCAATGACAAAGAAAATGCCTCAGGTATTTAACTCCTGAAGTGTGTAAACTAAAATCTTTGTTATTTTGAATATCAGAAAACAAAACAACATAAAAAATAAAATAAATAAAACTCCATTTACACTAGTTTACTTATGTTATGACTTCCAATCATTTTTTTCATTCCTTTTAATAATTTTGGCAAAACATGTTGGCAGTAATATGCCCAATGCCTTCCTGAGAGACTGCTTCAGGACCGCTCAGGGCGACTTATGACCCACAGAGAGAGGTCTTCGCTCCAGCTTTAAGATCAATAGCTTTACAGTCCACCAAGTGCAGACACGCAGAACAATCTTATAATACAAAAGTCATGAATAAGTCTAGACTATTTTTAATTTCATGCCACTAACAGAATTCAGATGCAAAATACAAGAAAAAAAAGTAATACTGTTTGTTAAATTTGTGGCCCTTATTAGAACATCCATATTACCAATGACACAGACAAGACACAGCAGGACTAAAAGTCCTCTATAAACACCCATGGGGGCAAATATCATAATGAGGCAGCGAAACAACTCCAACACACTGGAAGTAATTCGCTTAACTGGAATCAGGTCAGTAACTTAGGATATGAAACAGAGCATCCCTAAGAAACCAAGTCATTGAAAAACAACAGATACAGATCCTATTTACAGGTTCACAAAAACAAGGAGCAGGATTTTTATTTTATTCAATTTACAACCTGAAGAATTTACCAGCAACAGCTGAAACTTGGATGTGTTTCAGCTTTAACACATGTGAATAAAGGCTTAAAGAAGAAGAACATGATCACCAAGGAGGATATAGGTCATGTGATTGGACCAGAGACACATGTGAAGGATGTAGGACGGCACCTCTTAAGGAGATTTTTTTAGAGGAAATGGAAACACCTGTTTACACAAGGGACAAGGCTGGAAATAAAAACAAAGCATATGGCTACAAGCTTCAGAGAGTGCTGCATTAGATTAATCAATCAATAAACAAAATACAAAAAAAAAAAAAAATCACTGATAGGCTCCAGGCAAAAAATGCCTGGTAACTTGGAATGTCACAGTAAACATTAGTACCATAACTCTAAATGTATTTCAGTTGGATTGCATGTGATAGTCCAACACAAAGCAGCGTATAACTGCTATGATTTTCTTATTTTGATGGTTTACTTTTATTCTCTATAATTATTGGTGTTGCCTCTATTTTGCTGCAATGTACTTTTTTTACGTACAGCACTTTGAATTGCCTTGTCAATGAAACGTGCTACATAAATAAACTTGCCTCGATTGAGATACACGATGAATAGAGGAATATGAAGATTTAAGTCTAGTCAAAGATTTTCTTTGAACCTCCACCAGAGTCTAAAGCCTTCTAGCACTGACCTGGATCATCCTCCTACCCAGTAGCTCTGACCTGCTTCCTTAACATGAAGAGGTGTCTTCCCTATGGGGGTGGTGCGTTCAGGGTCATGTTTTCCACCACACAGCATTTTCCATGTAGGCCAAACATTTACATTTTGGTCCCGCCTTTCTTTGTTGTGGCTTGTTAGAGGACTTCATCAGACACGTCAGCTTTCTTGGGGGTTTTTATTTGCCCCACCCTTTTTCCTTCCCACACTGTAATAATGTTCACTGATGTTCTCTGAGAAACGTCTGGGTCCTTTTACTGGGTAGATCTACAGTGATGGTAATTTACCCTGGATTTTCTTTATGGGCATCAGACTAAAGGGGTTGTACTATAAATCAAAACAATGCTACTGAGATTATTTTCTCTTAAAAAAAAACCCAAAACAACAACCACAGTTTACTGTAGTTGTAAACAAACCAACAACTCATATAAAAAAAGCAAAGTAATCAATAAAAGCAATTATTCTCTGTGTAGATTCATCACCTATCAAAGTTTGAGGGGTACAAAATAAAAAAAAATTGTAACAGGCTGACTGAAGATTAGAGGTCATGTATAGCCAGAGAGTTAAAATTGGTTAATTTCTATTCAAACTACTTCATAAGTCCTTTTAAAACCTTTTCCATCAGTTTATCCTGTATATTATTAATCTATATCAATCAAATTATTCCTGTTAACAATAGCCGTGATTTCTAAAGCTTTTTAGAAATACCCAGCTGTGATCTTTTTAACATTACAAATGATTCTGAATGAATATTATTAAATGATGGTTTACATAAATAGCTTATTGTGTCGGTGTTCCAGAATGGTTTTGAGGATTAATTTAACAATTAATCACATTCTGTACAACAGAATAATGGTTTGTAAGCCTGACCTTGTTAACAGACTCTCTCATGTAGTACTCCTCCATTGGGATGTAGTATCCAATCAGCTCTTGAATCATGGTGCTCAGTAAACAGTGTTTGATTAGCTTCTCCAAATTCTGTTGGTGCTCTAAGAGTTATTGGAGAAAGGAAGGAATAATCCATTTTAGCCCAAATCATAACAAGAAAAGAGCTCTCCAAAACAAAAAGCAATGCTTTGAGATGAAGATACCCTGCGTGATGCTCTGAGCATCTCCAACTTCAAAGTCGGCCATTATTCGGCGACGCAGGAAGCGCAGGTAGAGCTCTGCCCGGGCGTTCATCAGGGTTACTTCTGACAGTACGGGATCCAGCTCCCTGTTAGACATGGAATAATCATACAAACAATGCAGAGATAAAAAGGAGATGGAGACAGAAAGCAGACAGATGGCTAAAGACCTTGGCTCGATCCGCTCTGCTGGTACGCTCTTTATCATGCTGCTCTGGACAACCTGGAACTAGAGGACAAGGGTTTAAAGGGGTCAGATATCTGGAGCAGAAACCACAGGATGCAGCTCAGCCGACACACAAACACACACCTTGTTGTGGTATCCTCTTTGCTTGATGAACGTGTCGACGATTTTCTGCGCCTGGCGGTCACATTCCTGCTGCAGGTGAGTGATGAGAGTGTACAGATGACCTGGACCATAATATGTTTCCACTATGGGCTGATGGGTCTCTACAACACGGGCGATACCTATGAAGAGAAGCCATCGTTTCAATGGAGTCATGTCATGAGCCAGCGCAGATGGAGGATTCCTCACCTTCCAGCAGCAGTGTTAACGTGTCTGCAAATACCAGCAGAGCTCTCTTCTCCCCCACATCACCTCCTGTCGCCAGCAGCAGGTTCTCCTCAGCTTTGGAGGCGAGCTGTGAAAGGGAGCGTGCAAAAAATACAAAGAGGGAAAAGTCTCTCAAAATATCAAGTTTAAGTGGCAAACTAAAACCTAAAAGATGGGGACGTTTTTTTCAGGATGTGGGTATACGAAGGAATGACAGAAGGGAACCAGAGGAGTAGATGATGGAGGATGGTGAGTTAAAGAAAAGCAAAAGAAACACTACTTCCAGCCATGTAAGGGAAAGAAAAAACATGACAGAAAGTATTCTGATCAGATGAGAACAAAATACTTCATACAAAATTCTATAGATGTATAAAGGATTAACACTGCACACATGACCCCCACAAACATTAGGGTCATGCTGTGGGGGTGCTTCTTTTTAACAGAAAGAGTTAAAGCTGGACGGGTTTGATGGGAGGAGGGATGAAGTTAAAAACAGAGCAAGACTGGAATTAAAAACAAACAAAAAAAGAAGTGAAAAGATCTTCGGCATACAGCCAGAGATACTGTACAATGAAACGGTCTTAGAACGGCCTATTGAAAGGGCCAGACCTACAGTGGGGCCAAAAAGTATTTAGTCAGCCACTGATTGAGCAATTTCTCCTACTTACAATAATGGGAGAGGTCTGTAACTTTCATCAAAGGCACACTTCAACTATAAGAGACAAAATGAGAAAAAAAAAATCCAGGAAATCAAATTGTAGCATGTTTTAAGAATTTATTTTCAGATAATGGTGGAAAATAAGTATTTGGTCACCCACAAACCAGCAAGATTTCTGGCTCTCACAGACCTGTAACTTCTTCTTTAAGAAGTCACACTCAAGACTCAACAATGGCCGAGAACAAAGAACTGTCGAAGGTCACCAGGAAAAAGATTGTAGAACAGCATCAGCCTGGGAAGAGTGTATCTATAGGCAAGCAGCTTGGGGTGAAAAACAATCAACTGTGGGAGAAATAGTAAGAAAATGGAAGACATAAAAGACAACTGATAATCTCCCTCGATCTGGTGCTCCATGCAAGTTCTCATCCCGTGGGGTAAAAATGATTATGATAACGGTGAGCAAATATCCCAGAAGTACATGGAGGGACCTGATTAATGACCTGCAGTGACCTGGGAACAAAGTAACAAAAGCTACCATAAGTAACACACTACACCGGGAGAGACTCAAACCCTGCAGTGCCAGACGTGTCCCCCTGCTCAAACCAGTATATGTCCAGGCCCACTTAAAGTTTGCCAGGGAGCATATGGATGATCTAGAAAAGGATTGGGAAAATGTCATGTGGTCAGATGAAACCAAAATAGAACTTTTTGGTAAAAACCCAACTGTTTTGAGGAAGAAGAAGAATGCAGAGTTGCATCTCAAGAACACCATACCTACTGTGAAGCATGGGGGAGGAAACATCATGCTTTGGGGCTGAGGGAAGAATGAACGGGGCCATGTATCGTGAGATTTTAAGCTAAAACCTCCTTCCATCGGTGAGAGCCTTGAATATGAAATGTGGCTGGGTCTTCCAGCATGACAATGATCCCAAACACACCACCCGGGCAACGAAGGAGTGGCTCCGTAAAAAGCATTACAACGTCCTGGAGTGGCCTAGCCACTCTCCAGACCTCAACCCCATAGAAAATTTGTGGAGGGAGTTGAAAGTCCATGTTGCCCATCCGACAGGACCGAAACATCACTGCTCTAGAGGAGATCTGTAGGGAAGAATGGGCCAAAGTACCAGCTACAGTGTGTGCAAACCTGGTAATGACTTTGCCAACAAAGGTTATGCTACAAATTATTGAGTCGAACTTTAATTATTGACCAAATACTTATTTTCCACCATAATTTAAAAATAAATTGTTTAAAAATCCTACAATGTGATTTCCTGGATTTTTTTCTTCACATTTTGTCTCTTATAGTTGAAGTGTACCTATGATGAAAATTACAGACCTCTCATTATTCTAAGTAGGAGAACTTGCACAATCAGTGGCTGACTAAATACTTTTTGGCCCCACTGTAAATGATGTTGAGATTATAGCTATTACTTATTCAGTATGTATCTGATTTTGTGGCATTAATCAAATTATAGAATTACAGAGTAGATCTTTTAAAGCAAAGCAATTTCATTGTTATCTAAACAGTCAAAACCAACCAATAAAAGTTTAATTTGGTATAAAGTTTGGGATCAGTCTACATTTCTGACCTGTTGTTTAGTATGCTGCCAAATTGATCAGCTTGTTTGATCAAATTTTGACATTGCACAAACAACAAATAACCTTTCCTTTCCAACACATTAGCAGTTCTGCTTTAAAAACCCACCTGACTGCAAAGGTATTGACCAAATCGGGCGAGACCCTGCTGGTGGAGGCCCAGAAGAGGGAAGATCTTGAAGAACCTCTCCACTTGAGCCAGGTCGACTTTTGCTACAGCCTCATCAAGCTTCTCTGCAACAATCACCTTCAGCTTTTGTTCTGCCTCCTGCAGGGTCACTAAACTGGCATCCACAGCGCTGCCTGTTTAGAAATGACCCATACTGACTGTTATAAAGTTTAGCTATCGATGAAGATGAGAGAAATGATGGCGATAACATGCAAAGGTAACGTTTGTATCCTAATTCAAACATCTTAGTAGGTTTTTGAATTGGTGCAAATAAAAACACAGCAGCACAAAAGTTAAATAAAGCCTCATACGTTCTTCTCCCTGACGGCTCAGCTCAATCACTGATTGGTCCAAAGAAAGGTATCGATGGATGTGCGCTGCAGCTTGTTCGTAATCTTCATTACGCAGCGCCGTCTGTACGCCGTCAGTGCAGAACTTCAGGTCCAAGATATCGTCAGCTCGCTGGATGACATTATAAAGCCGTGTCTGAAAGAAAAAAATATAAAAACAAATGCATGAAATGAGACATTTAGTTACTATTGTGTTAAAAGTATAACTGTCCACATTGAATATTTCTGCATTAAATACTAAAATCTCCACATAGGAAAAGTAATAGATGTATATTCACTTTTGCCAGGTCTAGCTGTCTAACTTTCTGGCTGACATTTTCAGCAAGACTGCATGTGAATGTGATCATCCCCGACAGCTGACTGGCGTCTCCTCCAATCAGCTGTAGATTGGGTCTGCAAGACAAAAATAAATACCATAATCACAAAGACCTCAGACAAAAGGCTCCTTTGAGACTCAAACCAATCTATAAAGACGTTACCCCATCCTCTGCAGTGCCAGCATCTTATTGTGGATGTTCCCCTCCTGTCCCACCAGCCTGTCCAGCTCAGCTTCAACTTCTTTCTGTAATAAAAATGTATTTTTACAATTGTTAAATTGATTAGCAAACAGGAAGTGCAAACACAATGTTAACATTTCGGAATACCATTGTAAAATGTATTAATGTCAGTAGCATGTCACTATGTGCAATTATGGTATAAAAAAACATTATTTTTTTCAATTTTTATATATAAATGTATTTTCTCAACAATATTTTCTTAAATTTATATAGATGAAGAAATACTGGCAAACATTTTTTAAACCTGGTTCTTAAGACAACTGGGGAATTTGGTGATTTTCTTTGTTTAAACGAAAAGGTGCATGAACTAACATCTTGAGGTGTTTACTGAGTTTTAAGACACAAGTTCTTTCCCTTAGGGAAATTATATATATATATTATTAAATAAAAAAAAGTGTATATAGTACAAAAAAGCAAAAAAATATTCTTTTAGATATAAAAAACATCTGCACAGTACAGAGCTAATGGAAGAAAACACAGTAGTTAACTTGGATTATTGCACATGAGTGACTATAGGTAATGTTTTGCACAAGATGTCCAAGGAGGGGCTGAGCATTGTCCCTCTTCCTATCACCTCCTCCTTCCACCAGGCGAGTTTTACAGCTTGGGTAACAAATGAGTTCAGCAGTTTGTGAGTCCTACATTTTGGGAGGAGCAATCTCTCACTGATTATTATAGGTCAGGCTGCTGGGAGATCATCTTCGGTTTAAGTTACACATTTTGCAGCAGCTCTCAAAGTTTTGATGTTTTTTTTTTATTTTATTTTAAAATACCTAGCTGAGAATTATGGTGGAAGATATTCACTTAAGGAAATTGACAACCTGCCAAGGACTTCTATAATGCATTATTTTTATTGAAATGCCTGTACATTGTTATACATAACTAAAACCATTTTATACCTGTACCAAATAAACAGATGATTAAAATATGGAATAAGAGAGAGGGGGGCTAAGTTGCCTGGAGAGGTAGGCAGATACAGTATATCTTACAGTTTCTTGCCTTAATTTAAAAATAGTTTACAATATAGCAAAACAAACATAACAAAACAAACATAATCAAAAAGTGGGCTTTTTATTTGAAAAAGCACTGGTTAGTAGCTTTAAAAAACTGGTAAAAATAGTTTTGTTTCCATTAGCTAAACTCGCCTATAATTACTCACTATAGTTACATTGGACACTGAACTTTAAGCTATCCTCTAAGAAACAGTGTTATTCTGATCCAGTTGCTTCGATATTAAATCAACGGTGTATTTTTTGTATGTTTTCTGATCTGACTGAATGTTGTAGCATCGCGGAAGTTTACGTGGTGACGTAGGCACAAATGTAGATCCATCTCCGGCACCTACCTCCTCGGTACAGAGCTGCTGATAAACCCGCTCCAGATCCTCCAGCTCCGTTAGCCCGGAGATCGTTTCCATGCTTACGGACGAAAGAGCGCCGGAGTCGGTCCTCTGCGCTGCCAGAGCTCCTACAGACATGAGAGCTCCGCTGTCAGCCATCTTCCGCCATTAAAAAAGCGTCAACGTCAGCAGTGTGCTAAGGTTTCCCTGAGTTTAGTCTGGCAGGTAACACTTCGCCAATAAAACAGCTCACCTTTGCATCTATATTGTTCTGTTACGCATGGATTTTCATGACCGTGTTTTCTTTATCATTCATATACATAAAAATGCTTTATATCATACGTAAAAAAAAAAAAACAGCTTGGCGTTATTCACGATTCCAAGATAAACCCACAACCTGAGAAGACTACTTTGAGGGTGAAATATCCCCCGCATACACTCCACATCTTGCATGGATTCTGATTGGTTGCAACATATTCCGCATGTCTGGCTTTTTAACTATAAATATTTTTATTTTATCTATTTAAAGTGTTGATTTGACAAACCTAATAATTTTGTAAAAATGTTATCTTATCGGAGCTTTAGTATCAATTTCTATCATGTTCATTCCCAAGTCAATTGTACTATCTTACCTTGTGTTGAAACAGCAATACAATTTTGGCAGGTATGGCATCTACCATACCCTGAGTGAAATCACTATAAAAACGTTTTTTGGGTACATTAACCTAATTTACTTAAATTACATTTCCATAAAAATTGGGCTACTTTTGTTTATCCCCTACACTACATATCCTGCCTGCATTTATCTTAATTTAAAGTATTCATAGTATGAAACTGACAAAAGCCTATATAGTAAACATTAAATTCATAAAAAAAAAAAACTTGATTTTGACTAGTTGCAACATTTTTATTTCACACTGGAGTTATAGGAAGCTTTATTCAAGACACAGAGCCAACAGGATCAGTGAAAGGGATATTTATATAAAGAACTTTATCCAACAGAAAAGATCCATAAAACTGATTTTCCAAAGCTTAACCCCAACCATTGCCCATTAATTTAAGTGTTTGCAAGTTTAGGCTGCTGCAAATAGTTTTACAGTTAAGAATAAATCTGACAGCATAATGATCATTTGAAAAGATTATTTAAAGAAAAAAAAATCCAGTATACATAAACATGCTACAAAGTCACTTTTGAGTTTTTCTGAAGAGAACCATTTGAAGGTAGAGACATCACCCTGGAAAGAAATCCAAAATATTCTAAGGAAACATTAGCCGGATCAGGAATTAATTGATCCTGCATAATTGATCAAGAAAATCGTGTTTTACATTGATGGGAAGTTAGCATATATGTATATTTTATTTTTTCTTACATCACCATGTGTTAGAATTTGTCCATCACTTTCATAAAAACTGGAAATCATTTAATCATATCACTATCACCGTCTGTGCTTTTGGAGAGCAACATAAATTTTTCCCTTTCCTGGTTGAAATCTTCCCATTTCTTCTGCAACTCTGCCTTTCCCTTCTCCAGCTCCTCTCTCTGCCTTCTTAGCTCCTCAGCTTCCTCCTGTTGGGCTTTCCTCAGTGACTCAATCTTCTCCCTCTCTGCAGCCACTTCTCTGGCGCTGACTGTTTGCAGCTTTTCCAGCAGCTCCCGTTGCCGCTGCAGAGCCTGAGCCTCCTCTTTCTGTGTTCTTCTTAAAGCTTCAATCAGCTCCAGCTCCATTTCAAAAACTCTGATTTCTACTTCTGGTTGCCTTGGGGTCTTCTGTCCAGTTGTAGGAAGGGATGGTCTCACTGAAACAGATCATTTGAAGCAGGCATAAATGTAAAACCCAAAGCTTTAAAAATGTCAAACCTGAAATAACAGCTTACCTGTCGACTGTTCAGGTTTTATGAATACATTTTTTGTTGTTCCACCATGACTATTTGTGTGCGGTGAAAGTTGCTGCCTCTGATTAGATCCCAGCTCAGAAAACGCTTCTGGATGCCTTTTTGACAGATGTCGGTGAAGATTACCGGTGCCACCGCTGTCGAAGCATTGCAGCTTCCTCGAACAAATACGACATTGCGCTGCTTCTGCACTCTCTAATATGTCAAAGTGCTTCCAGATCATGCTTCGTCTGCGGTTTTTAGTTGGTGGTTTATCAGAGGAGTCGTCAGTCGCCCCTGAATGTGAGGCCTTTTGTGTTGAAACCTCTTGCAAAGAGTCATTTATGACATGGTTGGTATCATCGGGTTCATTAGAGGGCGTCACATCAGAGTTACCGTCTTCCAAACTGACTTCCACTGGAAAAACAAAGAAAATCAAGTCATCTCTTGGAATGCAAGTTAAATTTCAAGTCCTACACTATTATAACCTGTAAGAATTTAAAACATAGCATTAATTTCTGCAGCTATTATTTTTTCTAAGTGTATTTTGGACAGGCATAGGAACCATTTAGAATTCTAAGGCCTGGACTAGTGAGGGAACATCAATTTTATGTTCTGTGTATCTGGGCTAACTTGGATCAACTCTCATTTTAAAATCTACAACTCCTACAAAGCAGGATTACAGGGCTAGCGAGGTTTAACTTCAGGTTTGATCCTGACTTTACGGTATCAGGAAGCTGGATTCATTCTTTGCTAGGCTAGTCACTATGGTAACGTACTCTGAACGGCAAACATGCTCGCGGATACAAAGAAAATCCTTCACCCAGAAGCCAATAAGCTGTTCAACAAGGGCATGCCTTTTCATCGTAGACCCGATTTAATCCACACAATAAAGTTAAAGCACAATAAAGGAACTTGAAAATTAAATAGCTAAAAGAAAATTAAGTTTTAGACAAATTGAGTGGTTTCTTGTTTGTGTTTCCTTTAAGAAACAGATATTAGGTAGTTTTTTTTTTCTTTTGTAATATGTAATGAAAAAATGTTGGAAACAGTCATCTCTAGAAACCTAATGTTTATAGAAGTTTCAAGCTGTCCTGTTTTTAGAATGAGATAAACCAAACAGTCTTGGAATACCATTGGTCCAACTAATCCAAAGCTGTCGAAAGACAGAACGTGTGGCAGAATGTCATGGTGTCGATTTTAAATATTATTTAATCAGTAAGTAAAAACTTTAGAAATAAAACTAATCTAGAGTAAATGTTTAAACATAAATTTGATGCAGCAAGTTAAACATATAGCAGTTTAATACAAATCACTGCGACACAACTGTAAAATTATTCACCATTAGTTGTTCAGAAAATGAAGAAAACTCTAAAAAAAAACACTAAAATGTATGCATTAGATGAACCATTTCATTTAAATATGTGATTTTAAACCAGTTATTCTTTGTATTTGGCTCAAATTTCTTCATTACAAAGTAAAAACAAATTTGGAAACATCATTCTAGAAACTACTTGTACATTAAGCTGATAAGAAGGAATGGAGCCAAATCATCTTAGAATGTACTCGTATTTAACCAATTTTGCAAAAGATGACAATGAGGAGTGCAGGAACTGAAATGAGGATAAGGAGAGGGGTGAATCTAAGGAGACATTGCAGAGTTTCCTAATGATAGTGCCACCTGTGGCAAAATCATAGAACTGCCGCCCTCTTCTGCTCGTTCTCGTAGCTCTTGCTCGTGCTTAAGGTTGTTTTTTTTTCACCATAAGGGAGTTGCCATTTGTGTATGAGTGGAGCTGGATGCTGGCTTCTGAGTATTAATAAAATGCATCTTGAAAATACGCTTAGATTGTTTGCTAGGCCGGACCTGTTCAACATGATGTGGTAAATGTCACATCCACCAAAGAGCGCGGGAACTTCAACCTGAAGTAAATTTAGGAAAATAGGCTACAGGCTTCTGGATGCATCGGCGCTGAACTATGCTAAAACTATGCTTTAGTTATAAAAGGTCAAATAAAATAGCTATTTTAAAGTTATGTTTCAGCTAAAGCTTACATGTCTCTTTATGATAGCTTAGATAAAAACAAACACAAAGTAAGAACTTCAATTTAAGTAATAACTGAGACCCAACTGCGACAAGCAAGTATATTCAAAAACAAAAAGACAGTCATTGCAGTAAAAGATTACCTGGAATCCATTTCTGCACACCGTCCCACACAGTCACTCCTTCTGCACCATCAGCATTAGAACCCTGCAAAAGATCACATACTATATGATGCAGCTTGGCGAATGAAAACTTAGCACTATCCTTTATTCCAGATGGTGGAATACAGCCTTTAACACTCTGACATTCCTAAATGCATATGCAGCAATGAGGAATGTACTACCTCCTACAGCTTAAAGTACTTCTAGTTTGCTCATTGTAAACCAGTTACACATACAGTGGGTAAAATTAGGATTGAGCTCATACTTTTCAATAGTTAACATATTTCTGAAGGTGCTACTGCCATTAAAAGTCAACAGTGGGTCGGTAACAACCATAGTAATCCATAAATAAAGAGAACACAAAACAAATGAGCTTAGAACTTAAGTTATTATTAATAAGGTAAATGTAAACAAGACAAAGACCAGAATCTGCAGACCAATCAGAAGTAGCCACCAGGCTAAGTAGACCTGGTGGCTACTTCTGAACCTGACTGCTGAAAAGAAAAATTAAATCAGACCACGCTGCAACATGTCTCCGGATTTTTAGAAAACTTTGAGATTCCAGAGACTGGAGGAATGGAGCATCAACAGCTTCCCTGCTGCAAGCCTGACATGCTAAGCTGTTGAATACTGGAGACAACTCTAACTTTTCCAAAATGGAGATCAGCAAAGGTTACAGGTCTGGCAAAATTAAGCAAAGAGTTTCCAGCTAACCAATTTGGGTTTTGATCATTTTTGCCAATTTCAGGCGAGTAGGCCTACCTCCGATGGTACTGCAAGGTACCAAGAAGTTACCGGTGACCACATGTCACCATTAGCTAACATCTTTTGACCCTTTGTTTATAAAGCTAAAAACCTATATTTTATTAAAGGTTTAAACACCAATATAGCGTTAACGTTTGTGTTTCCTCATATGGTCATTACATTTAATTACCAATATATGACCAAAGAGTACTTGAAGATGAGTCCCCTCATGTCTACTAGCTACTAGCTCAATCACAGGTTAAAAATCTATTTAATGATTGTTATTGATGTCTGATAAAGAGAATATTCAATAAATTATTATTTTACCATCTAATGTTTCATTTAATATGTGAATTTGCATTGTAAAAAATATATAGTTTAAATATATTACAATTGCTATTAGTTAAAAGCTCATGTGACTTCAATCCAAACTCTTCATGATACTTTGGTTTTCAAACATAAAATCCATGCTGAACTGTGATATCAGAGCACCATTTTATTGATTATAGTTTTCAACCATTTTTCCTTCCTTCTCTGTTAACAAAGCAGCTTGGTTTAGTTCAGTTAACCATGATTTAAGCTCGCTAACATTCGATTGCTAACACATAGCCAGTTGGGCATTTGTCCACAAACATTATGACAGTCAGAATATTATTTGATTGAATAACACCTGAGCAACGCATGAAACTTAATTTCTCCCTACAAGATGCACATTGAAGTTGTCATTACTGTACAAATTATTAAATAAATATCAGTGGCCATGTTTAAAAAAAATTTCACGGTGTCATTTTGCATTATTACTTTGAGATAATTATTCAGTTTTATTTCTATGCATGGGTTTGTTCGGTTGTTACCAAAAGGCTTGGACATTTTATGCCAACAAAGTAAAAAGAAAAAATTTTTAAAGGAATAGTCTGGTCATATTCAGAATTCAAACTTCTGAAATGACATTAAATATGAAATTATTACATATGGTTCAATAAATGATAAGTTTTTTTAATTAAGAGTAATTTCATTTGAATGTGCTTTACTGGAGACATCCATGTTCGTCAAGAACACTACTGCCATCTACCAGTTTGTGACTTCACGGTGCGGTATCGGCTGTTGAGCAAGTCCCAGTGCTGTATCTGGTGTTTGTCACAACGCCCTATTATCCAAGTCATCTTGAAAACATTCTTCTTTGAAATGTTGGCTACATATTACGTGTTTTTTCTCTGGCCTGAAGTTCGATGGCAAATCCTCCCTCTTCAAGATGGCAATCCAACGACAAATCCGTCCGTGGTGGATCATGAATCGGAAAGGTGAAAAAACTGACTTTATTTTTCACTTTCACCCAATGTATTACAACATCCAACTGCCATGCACGTGGGCACTGTCAGTTTAACTACAGCTCTAGCGAATTTCAAATGATGAAGTCATCTCTGAATCTTAAATAATTGTTGATTGCAGATGTGTCTCGTAGTTCCAATTGATTTTGCTGGTAAAGCAGGGAGAATGGCGCTAGGATTATCGCACCGTGATGTCACTGCTGGAAGATGTCAGGAGTGAGGTGTTAGTATAGTTGGGCAAAAATAGCCGGTCTCGGACTCGGTGATCAGTCCTTTGTGACCAGATTTTTCCTTTAATAGCAAAGGTTAATGGATCCTTGTTTCAGGAGCATACATTTACATGATTCTTTCTAGAATGAGAAAAGTTTTAACTGAGACCCATTTCCAGAAAATTGTCTGCCGCTATTCTAACCCTGAAAGAAAAAAATTATGCACAGATCTCACAAAGGTGGAATCATAACCATGTATCTGTGAAACAAAAGAACAAACTAGAACAAGGCCACCTGCTGTACACTACAGAGTGCATACCTTTGTCAGGTTGCATCGCGTCTTAAGACTAGATGGAAATTTGAATCAACAATACAAATGATCAGTTTTTTTTTACTATATCTCAGTTCAAGATGACAAATAACTTACCTCTGTTTCCTTGATTTTCTGTACTGATTCTCCTTGCGGTTGGTTTTGGAGGCTGCCTATAATTGGTATTTCAGCTTCATTTAGAGAGGTCAGAATGTGAGACTGCCCAGCATCCAAAACCAATTTCACTAAAACAGGAATAATAATAAAAAAAAGAACATCACTTAGATCTGACTTGTTTTTTTTTTTTAAAGTGCAGCTAGAGCTAAGGTCATGCTGTTTCCTCACTAAAGAACTGGTCTCGTCTCCCAAACTTACCTGGAGTCTGGCTGGGTTCTGCTACTATGTAAGTGTCATTAGAAACACTGGAATCATTCAAAGCCTGCGAGGGCTGGTGGTTGCTGGACAGTAGCTCTGACAGAACATGTGGGTGTCTCTTTACCAAATGCCGTCGAAGGTTGCTGATGCCGCCACTTTTGTGCAGCTTTTTCATGCAAATGCGGCAACGAGCGGCGTTCAAGTTGTCCAAATGTTCAAACAGCCTCCAGATCAAACTGCGCCTGCGTGAGTGCCTGTTCGGGATGTGGTTAAGATCGTCCTCGTGTACTAGATGTGCATATGAGCGTTGTTTTGAACCTTCAGAGGGCCCACTGACCGCAGAACCAGCATCATCATGCATCGTCTTGATGTTGGATTCGTCGTTGTCCATTTCCACTACAACTGAAAAACAACAAAAACAATTTCTTTAAACTAATAAGTCCAACAACTCATAAGGAATAATCAAAAAGTATTTTCTGTTAATATTTTCTTGCTGATACTTGGCTTCTACTCACACCTGATGAGACATATTATAGAGTTCAACCTGATCAGAAATCCAACATTAGAAACACGCAACTTGTAATGATTTGCAATCCATCAGTTTTCCTATTGCAGCTCAGGATTTAATCTACGTAAATGCTACTTTACAGTATTAATGGGCTCTTGGTACTCATTTAAAGTTTAGATTTCAAACCTTTTCATTGATTTCCTTGTTTAAAATAAAGATTAAGTTCATTTAAATATCTATGTGAAGTTTCTAATGGACTGATCATAACCATACACACATACATATATACATTACCAAACAAAAGTCTTGTAATATATACAGTTACCTACAAAAAGTTTTAGACACCCTCTAACTTCAACCATAAAGATCTAAATTTTCAGTCTTTGTGAAGAATCAACAAGTGGGACACAATTATGAAGTGGAACGAAATTAACAAATTTAAAAAATGAAAAATTGGGTGAGCAAAATTATTTAGCCCTGTTGAGTTAATACTTTGTAGCGCCACCTTTTGCTGTGCTTATAGCTGTAAGTTGTGGTATGTCTATCAGTTTTGTACATCGAGAGTGATATTTTTGTCCATTCTTCCTGCAAAACAGCTTGAGCTGAGTGAGGTGGGATGGAGAGCGTTTGAACAGCAGTTTTCAGTTCTCTCCATAGATTCTCGATTGGAGAACCTGTGGACTTTGACTTGGCCATTCTTACACCTGGATATATTTATTTGTGAACCAATTCATAGTAGATGTCGCTTTCTGTTTTTGGATCATTTTCTTGCTGGAAGATAAATCTCCATCCCAGTCTCAGGTCTTCTGCAGACTCCAGCAGAAA